>NC_030850.1:0-33754 GCF_000208745.1 Theobroma cacao
ATCGGCAGTGACGTTTTATGATGATGAGATCATTGCTCTTGCACAGCCATTTAAACATTCCATGGTAGGAAAGTTTTCACGTATGCCCCGGTTGAATGACATTAGGGTTGCTTTCAAAGGAATCGGGCTAGTGGGTGCATATGAAATTCGTTGGTTGGATTATAAGCACATCCTGATTCATTTATCTAATGAGCAAGATCTGAATCATTTATGGATGCGTCAAGCATGGTTCATTGCAAACCAGAAGATGAGAGTCTTTAAGTGGACTCCGGATTTCCAATCGAAAAGGGAATCCTTCTTGGTTCCCGTTTGGGTCTCATTTTCGAACCTGCGGGCTCATCTATATGAAAAATCGACACTTCCGATGATTGCTAAGTCGGTGGGGAGACCACTTTTTATTGATGAAGCTACGGCAAATGGCACACGACCAAGTGTGGCCCGAGTGTGTGTTGAGTACGACTGCCAGCAGCCCCCTCTTGAACAGATCTGGATCGTGACTAGGGATAGAAGCACAGGAAACATCACTGGAGGATTTCAACAGAAAGTAGAGTTTGCCAGGCTTCCTGACTATTGCAATCACTGTTGCCATGTGGGACATAGTATTGCAACATGTCTGGTGATGGGTCACAGTAAGGACAAGCCAAGAAAGGCACGGCCTAAGCCCCTTGTGGATAAAAAGCAGGAAGATGATGATTGGAAAAGAGAGAAAAGTAAGGAAACAGGTGATCTAATGGTTAATGGCGATAAAAGGAAAAATTCGATCCAAACAGAATCGAAAAAGCAGAGCGTGAAATGGGTGAAGGTTGAAAAGGGTGGCACAAGCGGGTTCAAGGATGCCCACGGCGTAGAAGTCAATCTGGAGAGTAGTGGAGCAGATCCCGTGCAGATCTCGAATGGTTTTAGGGTGCTAGAAGCAATGGAGGATGGCGGGGATGTTAGATCCGCAAAACAGGGGAGAACAGAGAAGGTGAACAGTACCATGCAATTTTTAAAAAATATTTTTAGGGAGAAAGAAAGGCAGTCGACGGAGATGGAAAGATGCTCGGGAAAGATAAATGGCGACGAAACGACATTAGAAGCTCTACCGATAAAACGGACTGCAGATGGAGTGAATCGGGACAAGCTAAAATCTTCTACAGTGGGTGTGATCGAGGGTCCAAAGCAGAAGGAGAGTGAGGTTAAGCAAAGTTCTGTGCAGACGTTGATGGCTGAAATTTGGCGGACAGGAGCAGATACTCACGAGAGTGTAGAAAATATTGCAGACTTTGATCGAGTTCAATGGGCGATGGATGCAGGTCGTGTGACGTCCTGGAAGGCAAAAAAAAAGAGCAACAGAAAACTTGAGGACCGACTGTCGGGGACGGCCGTGCAAGGTGATGGTCAGACAGTACCGGAGGTCGAACAATGCTTGGGGAGTCCAAAACAGTGGGTGTACCGTCTAAACGTGGACGGTGAAAAGGTGCTGAAGGGTGGTGAAAATGTGCAGTTGAGTCAACTCGACAGTAATAGTGTAGTGAGTTCTCGTGGCTGTCTTAAACTCGGTACTGTTCACTCTCATGTAGCCAACTCCCGTGCGGTACATGCAGTGAAAGGAAGTATACACCGGTTGGAAGAAAATGCTTTACTAGGGGAACCAGCAGCTAGTTCACGTGAAGTGATGGAAGAAAATGCAGAACACGATCCAAACTTGGGATCCAACCTGGGTATATGTGGTTACAATAAAGAAATAAGTTCGGTTCCTTCATGTGCAGGAACTAATTCTGCTGACTTTCACGCACATTTGGAAGCAAACAAACAACAGGAGAACAACAATCGAGGGCAAGTAAATCAAATCGAAACTGATGATAGCAGTAGATCAGTGCTCCATGTGGACTCGGGAGAGATTTTGGACAGCCAGCATATTAAATACCACCCCATGGTTTCCAGGAGAAGAAAATCCGATAGTGAAGTTATATATATCCCTTCAGAGGATATTCTTTCAGAGAATGATGCTCATATGTTGATGGATGGGTCTGATGAAGAATCCATCTCCAAGCAATTTACCACTAGAACTTACCCATGATCAGTGCCCTGCTTTGGAATGTAAGGGGAGTGACTGGAAAAGCAATCCAAAGGAGAATTAAAAAACTGCAGATGATGCACCAAATAAAGATATTGGTTATCCTGGAACCAATGGTAACTGTTGATCGAATTGAATTTTTTAGGAGAAAATTAGGCTTTGAGGGGGCGGCCTTTAATTGTTCTCAAAAAATTTGGATTTTTTGGATGCACGGCATCACTTGCACAACCAGGTTTGATCATCCCCAATGCTTGCATGTTCAATTATGTTTCCCGTAGCTTCCTGTCCCTATTGAAGCTTCATTTGTTTATGCTAAATGTACTAGAATGGAACGACTTGCTTTATGGGATTTTATGAGACGTATTGCAGAGGATGTACAGGGTCCTTGGCTGGCTGGAGGCGACTTTAATGTTATTTTAAGGTGAGAAGAGAGATTTTTGGGTGCAGACCCACATACTGGAGCCATGGAAGATTTTGCAAATGCCTTACTTGATTGTGGGTTAGTAGATGCAGGGTTTGAAGGCAACAATTTTACGTGGACTAACTCCCGGATGTTCCAAAGATTAGATCGGATTCTCTATAACCCACAGTGGGTAGCTCAGTTTACTTCTACTCGGGTTCAACATTTAAACCGTGATGGTTCAGATCACTGCCCGCTTTTAATTTCTTGTTCTAACTCCACTGTGCTGCGACCTTCATCATTTCGGTTCCTCCATTGCTGGACAAAGCATCATGGCTTCTTCGATTTTGTTGCTAATAATTGGAATTTACCGATGCAAGAGCAAGGCATGAAGGCATTTTGGTTGAAGCAGCTAAGGCTCAAGAAGGCTTTGAAAAGCTAGAACAAATATGTATTTGGTGATATTTTCAGCAATCTTAGAGCAGCCGAGAAGCAGGCCGAGGAAAGTGAAAAGCGGTTTCAAGAAGACCAGTCCACCATAAACAGGGAAAACATGAATTTGTCCTATGCTAAACTTAACCACCTGCTCAGTGTTGAAGAGGCGTACTGGCAACAGAAATCAGGGGTCAAGTGGTTGATAGAGGGGGAAACTAATACACGGTTTTTCCATACGCGTATGCAGAAGAAAAGAGTGAAAAATTCAATATTTTGAATTCAGACTTGTGATGAATCGGTTGTGGAGGATCAAGAGCAGATTAAAAACTCAGCAGTAGACTATTTTGCTAAACTTTTAAAGGCGGACAACAGTGATAACACCAGGTTCAATGCTTCATTAATTCCCTGTTTATTAACTGATCGTGATAACGATTTTCTATGTGCAGTGCCTACAATATCTGAAATTATGGAGGCAGTTTTTGCGATTGATAAAAATAGTGTGGCGGGTCCAGACGGGTTTTCCTCTCTCTTTTATCAACATTGTTGGAAGATAATTGCAGATGACCTTCTCGATGCTGTTCAGGATTTTTTTAGAGGAGCAAGGATGCCACAAGGAGTTACTTCTACAACTCTAGTTTTGCTACCAAAAAAACTGGATGCAACGCACTGGAGGGATTTTCGCCCAATTAGCTTATACACTGTCCTCAACAAAATTGTCACCAAGCTATTGGCAAACCGGTTGTCTACAGTATTGCCTTCATTAATATCTGAAAATCAAAGTGGCTTTGTGAAAGGGAGACTAATCAGTGACAACATACTTTTGGCCCAGGATTTGATTGGTAAACTGGATCATAAATCGAGAGGAGGTAATGTTGTCTTAAAACTTGATATGATGAAAGCTTATGACCGGCTCAATTGGGGTTTTTTATATTTGATGATGGAGAAATTTGGATTTAATGCTCAGTGGATAGATATGATTAAACACTGTATTTCGAACTGCTGGTTTTCTTTATTGATTAATGGGCAGTCAGTTAAGTACTTTAAATCTGAGAGGGGTTTAAGACAGGGAGATGCAATTTCACCACTTTTATTTATCCTTGCTGCTGAATACTTATCTCGTGGATTAAATAATTTATTCTCTCAATTCCGCTCATTGCAATATCAATCCAGATGCTCCATCAATATCAGTCACCTTGCCTTTGCGGACGATGTTATGATTTTTACTAATGGAAGCAAAGCTGCCTTGCAGAAAGTGTTAATGTTCTTGCAGGAGTATGAACAGATTTCAGGGCAGAAGCTTAATCCCAACAAAAGTAACTTCATCACAGCCAATAGTGTGTCTAGCTCGAGATGCCAGATTATAGCTCAAGCCACAGGATTTCAGCAAACAAACTTACCCATCACATATTTGGGAGCTCTTCTGTACAAGGGACATAAGAAGGTGTTGTTGTTTGATTCCCTTATTAATAAGATCCGAGATCGCATTACAGGATGGGAGAATAAAGTTTTGTCTCCATGAGGGCGTATTACTTTATTACGAAGTGTTTTGTCATCATTGCCGATTTATTTGCTTCAAGTGCTTAAGCCTCCTGTGATTGTTGTTGAACGAATTGAGAGACTCTTTAATTCCTTTATTTGGGGAGGTTCACTAGATAGTAAAAAGACGCACTGGACAGCATGGGGAAAAATAGCATTACCTTGTTCTGAAGGTGGATTGGGTATTCGTAATTTGAAGGATGTTTTTGAGGCTTTCACTGCGAAACTTTGGTGGAGATTCCGAACTTGTAATAACTTGTGGACGCGATATATGAGAGTTAGATACTGTACTGGTCAACTTCCCCACATTGTGACTTCCAAATCACATGATTCACCTACATGGAAGAGAATAATCATTGGGAGAGACACAATAGGGCAGCAGATAAAGTGGCGACTCGGGAAAGGAGATTTGTTTTTCTGGCATGATATTTGGTTTGGAGATGACCCACTGGTAAACTCTTTCCCTTCATTTTCTAATTCCATGATTAAAGTTCATTATTTTTTTCATGATAATGAGTGGGATGTAAACAAGTTGAGAGCTGTACTGCCAACTAATGTCGTGAACGAGATATTAAAGCTCCCAATAAGTTGTACACAAGAAGATGTGGCGTATTGGGCTTTAACGCCAAATGGAGACTTTTCCACCAAAAGTGCATGGGAACTGCTTCGCCAACGCCAACCTAGTCATCCATTTGGTAAGTTTTTTTGGCATACAAGTATCCCACTTACTGTCTCATTTTTCTAATGGCGGTTAGTGAATAATTGGATTCCTGTGGAGTTACGGATGAAATCAAAAGGCTTCCATTTAGCATCAAAATGCCTTTGTTGCCGATCGGAGGAGACGGTTATGCATGTATTTTGGGATGGTTTGGTTGCACAACAGGTTTGGACTTATTTTGAGAAATTCTTTCAAATATCTGTTCTTAATCCTAACAATGTTATGCAAATTATTCATGCTTGGTATTATTCTGGGGATTACACTAAACCTGAACATATTCGAATATTACTACCTCTTCTGATTCTTTGGTTTCTTTGGGTTGAAAGAAATGATGCTAAGCATAGAGGCCTTGGAATGTATTCGGATAGAGTTATTTGGCGTATTATGAAAATGTTACGACAACTGTCTCAGGGTAATTTGTTACGCCAATGGCAATGGCGAGGTGATATTGATATTGCTACACATTGGGGTTTCCGTTTTGATCGAAAGAGCCAGGGTCCGCCAAAAATTATTTACTGGCATCGACCACTGATAGATGAATTTAAGCTGAATGTCGATGGTAGCTCCAAAGATGCCTTTCAAAATGCTGCTGGTGGAGGTCTTCTTAGAGACCATAAAGGTAATATGATTTTTGCTTTCTCTAAGAATTTTGGACCTCATAATTCGCTACAGGCAGAGTTACTGGCATTACATCGGGGTCTGTTTTTATGTATTGAGTACAATATCTCCAGAGTCTGGATAGAAATGGATGCACAGGTAGCTGTACAGATGATACAGGAGGGACATCAAGGCTCTTCTAGAATTCGGTATTTGCTTGCTTCGATCCGTAAATGCTTGAGTGGTTTGTCTTTTCGTATTTTACACATTCATAGAGAAGGGAACGAAGCTGCATATCATCTCTCCAATCAGGGGCATACGCAACAAAATCTGCAAGTACTGTCACAAGCAAAAGGTCAACTCCAAGGTATAATTAGATTAGATAAAATAAATTTACCATATGTTCGTTTTAAATAAATGTAAAGGAGTACGTTTCCTAATTTATTTATGTTATTTGTACTTCTTAAATTCTTGTAATATGGAAAATTTTCAAGTTTATGATAGCATTCAAAAATATGCACATAAACTGAAATTTTCCATTTCAGCTATCTTGCTTTATCTTTCTCAAAACATTGTAACTTTGGAGGTTCGGTTTATGTCCCCCTCCCGATTGTACTTATTTTCTTCAATAATTAATAAAATTTAACAAGGTAGCTGGGCCCTGCGTGAACTTCCAGTTTAAAAAAAAAACCCTAAACCTTAAACCCTAAACCCTAAACCCTAACCCCTAACCCCTAAACCCTAAACCCTAAACCCTAAACCCTAACCCCTAACCCCTAAACCCTAAACCCAAACCCTAAACCCTAAACCCTAAACCCTAACCCTAAACTCTAAACCCCGAACCCCGATATGTGTTATACAAAAATCGAGAAACTTTTCAATAGTTTCTTATAGGGAGGTTCCATGGATAGCAAAAGGATCCGTAGTTTGAAAGACATCTTTGATGCTTTTAGTGTAAAACTTTGGTGGCGATTTGACACTTGTCAGAGCTTATGGGCGAGGTACATAAGGTTAAAATATTGCACTTGCCAGATTCATCATAATATTGCTCCTAAACCGCATGATTCAGCTACATGGAAGCATTTAATAGATGGAAGAGAGACAGCAGGCCAACAAATACATTGGAGGATAGGAAAAGGTGACAAATTTTTTTGGCATGATGCTTGGATAGGTGATGAGCCACTGGTAAATTCTTTTCTCTCATTTAGTCAATCTATGATTAAGGTTAATTTTTTTTTAATGACAATGCATGGGATGTGGATAAGCTTAAAACTGTTGTTCCTAATGCGATTGTGGATGAGATATTGAAGATTCCCATTAGCAGAGATAAGGAGGACATAGCATATTGGGCCCTTACACCGAATGGAGATTTTTCCACTAAAAGTGCTTGAAAGTTATTGAGACAACAAAAATAGGTGAATCTAGTGGGTTAGCTGATTTGGCATAAGTCTATTCCCCTCACTGTCTCTTTCTTTTTGTGGTGCACATTGAATAACTGGATTCCAGTGGAGATGCGTATGAAAACCAAAGGCATTCAACTTGCATCAAAATGTCTTTGTTGTCAATTGGAAGAATCATTATTGCATGTTTTATGGGACAGCCTAGTTGCACAGCAGGTTTGGAATTTTTTACAAAATTCTTTCAAATCTATGTTCATAATCCTCAAAATGTTTTGTAGATCCTTCATTCATGGTACTATTCAAGTGACTTTACTAAACTTGGGCATATTAGAACATTATTGCCTTTATTTATTTTTTGGTTCTTATGGGTTGAAAGGAATGATGCAAAGCATAGGGACCTCGGCATGTATCCTGATCATGTTATTTGGCAAATTATGAAAATGTTGAGACAGATGTTTCAAGGCGATTTATTGTGTAAATGGAAGTGAAAAAGGGATATTGACATTGCTATACATTGGGGTTTTAATTTTGCACAGGAAAGATAAGCTAGACAAAAAATTATTCATTGGATTAAACCATTGATAGGTGAACTCAAGTTGAATGCCGATGGTAGTTCTAAGGATGAGTTTCAAAATGCTGCTGGTTGGGGTGTTTTGAGGGACCACACAGGTAATCTTATTTACTCTCCATTGTAGTAGGAGTAAAATCTCTTGTTGTGCCTTTTACCCAAGATCCCTTTGTGTACAAGGACCAGCTTGCTGTTGCGTATTTTTAAGATGAAATACATGCCTTAGCACAACCGTTCAAGATGTCCCTTATGGGTAAGTTCTCCCGGATGCCAAAATTGGAAGAAGTAAGAATTGCGTTTAAAGGGATCGATTTAGCAGGGGCTTATGAAGTTAGATGGTTAGACTATAAGCATGTTTTCATCCACTTGTCTAATGAACAAGATTTCAATCGGATCTAGATAAAGCAGGTTTGGTTTATAGCAAATCAGAAAATAAGGGTGTTCAAGTGGACTCTAGAGTTTGAATCGGATAAAGAGTCAACTGTGGTACCTGTTTGGATTTCTTTCCCCAACTTGAAAGCTCATTTGTTTGAGAAATCAGCTTTGTTGTTAATTGCAAAAACGGTAAGCAAACCATTATTTGTTGATGAAGCCACTACTAATAGGTCTCGGTCAAGTGTGGCTCAAGTATGCGTGGAGCATGACTGCAGAAAACCACCGGTGGACCAAGTTTGGATAGTGGTCCAGAATAAGGAAACGGGTGCGGTTACGAGTGGATATTGTCAAAGGGTGGAGTGTGCTCAGATGCCGGCATAATGTGACCACTGTTGTCATGTTGGTCATAAAGAAATAAACTGTATAGTGTTGAGAAACAAAGCTAGACCACCTGGGACTACCAAGTCACAGCCTATCCGAGTGGTGGAGAAAACCACGGGGCATGGAAGAGGCAGTTTGAAGAATCCTATGCCACTGTCTAATCGACCCAAGGATGGGGGAAGAAGTGCAGGGTTTGAAGATGGTGGAGGTTCGAGTATGGAACAAAGAAAAGAAAAAAGAAAAAATCTGAAAAATGGAAAAATTTTAGACCCCGAGGAACCAACTAAATAACATCAAAACTGGCAATCGGTGAACAAAAGCAGTACAAGTGGTGTAAAGGATCAGTAGGGCAAAGATATGGTGTTCGAGAAGGACTCCAACGGAGATAACATTTTAGGTTCCAACCGTTTTCATGTGATCGCTGAAGAAAAAGAAGAAAAGCATATCCAAACCGAGAAGCATGGGAGTGTAGAAGAAGCGAACAGCAATGGAATAAAAGTAACCATTGGACGGGACGTTGAGGTACAGAATTCTAGGAAGATGACGAGGCCACCATCGAACAATTTTGAGACGCTTGAGGAGGGTGAGGACGTAGAACCGAAGATGAATGCAAAACAGGGGCGAACAGGGTACATGAATAGTGCCATGCCCTTCCAAAAAATCGTAGCAGCAACCGAGCAAGTTTCTCCCGCACACGTTGCAGCTAGGCATTTGTCCTAGGAGGAAGGATGAGAGTTGAAAGGTCTGCACTGTGAAGTGACAGAGGGGGGAAAGAAAGGGGCAAAAGTCCAAAATGAAAATGGTAAACTGGACGGAGCAGCGATGGCAGCAGTATTTTTTACAAAATTGTAAACGATAAAAGACAGCATGCAAAGGCTCTTTCACGAATACGAGGTGTATGGGCAACCCTAAAAATACATGGGGGAATGTGACAGTCATGCAGAAAAGAAACGTGGAAATATGGCAAATGAATGTGGCGAAGCAGGGATGAATGCAGTGTGTTCTACGCAGACGCATATCGAAAAAGGTGCAATGCAAGGGAATTTTCACGAAAATGGAAACCAAAGTCAAATTGGAAAGAACATGGGAGAATAGGAGATGGCAAAAACGATAGTGGGTGAGCCTTCTTTGGCTGTAGCAGCAGATGATGATGGGATGCCACATCACACAAGGTCGAATGAAGGTGCAAGCAGAAATTCACAAAATTATTTTAATAATTTGGTGAAAGAGGCAGTAGCAGTTGCAAGCGATAAGACATTACAGCATGAAGTGGGACATGCTGGTGCTACAAAAAATTTTAAAAATCATTTTCTTCAGCTACTAACGTAGGTAGCGATCAGGCTGCATGGGGATGGACAATTGAGGGCAGCAAGTGGGTTCGAGTGCCATGCAAAATATGTAGTGCCTAGAAATAATGAAAAAAGGAACTGCCAACAAAAGCCGACATATAGGGTTGTAGGACCCAGTTCGCATAGTGAGAGCATGCAATGTCCAGGCGGCACATTTGACTGAGAATTAATTCATATCGGGGCTGATGCATCTTTGAGAGCAGCAGCAAAAGGTGACATGACATGGCTACAGAACCTTTTACAAACAAGTGTAGGAGAAAAAGATAAACTTAGTGCCAAGCAAAACTTAGTGCAGAGTGTTGTACAGTAGTTATCTCACGTAAACGAGATGCATGGTTAAACGGAGGAAAGAGTGTTGACAAAGCCCACAAAGGGCAAGGCTTCAACGGTCGCAGCAGTAGGTACATCAACTACATGTCCTTCTCTCAATACGAATGGATAATAGGGCCCACCAAATAGTGCAACGGGTGGGAGAGATATGGAGGTGACAGTACCCTCAAAAGGTGATGGGACTATAGTACATAAAGTGGTGCATGAAGGCGCCAAGGAAAATTCAAAAAATTATTTTTCTAAGCCACCTGCACCGGCGGATATTTTGCTACATGGGGAGGACAAGCAGACATTAGAGAGTGGGATGGGGATCCAGCATGTGTCAGTGGACAACTTGGAAGGAAGTGGAGAATACAGTCCATCCATTGGACAATGTGCAAGTTAGACTATGTTCAGCATGTTCAGACAGCCCAATGATCAGCCCAACAAATGCCAACAATCAAGAGATATATTCATACAGCCTAATGGGCAGCCCAACAAATTCCAACAACCAGGAGATATGATTAAAGGAAGTGTGGAACACAGCCCAACATATGGATAGTTTACAAGTCAAACCAGGAACATAAATGCCCATCACCAAGTTATTTCATCAGAAGCTTGCTCACGTGAAAGGATGGAAAGTCAACTAGACATTCCCCCCACCCAAAAGTCTGCCTCGAGTAAGTGCATGCAGAATAAAGAACTAAGTGATGTTCCTTCGTTTCCCTCTTTCTCCAGAACAAAATTCACAACAATCGAGGTCCATCCTAGGATACGGCGTAGGAGACATTCAGACACTGAAGTTTCAATTGATAAAATATTAAGTTTAGCCTCAAACAAAGCTGTGGACATGGGGGAAAATGATGAGAGCTCGGATGAAAATGCCATCTCGGTGAACTTTGCAGCTAGTTGGGAACGCGAGAGGTATTTCTAGTACACTAATCCAGAGAAGAATCAAGAAATTTTAGACATCGCAAAGTACATTTTCGGTTTCAAATTTTTTACTTTAAGTGCCTCTATGAAACTTTCTTATGCTCATGTAACTTGAAGGTGCAGTTCACGGCCCCCTCATTTGCACTTTATATTTCGTAATTAATAAATTTTAACAGGGTAGTTGGGCCCTTCGTGTCTTTTCCAGTTTAAAAAAAAAAAACCTTGAACCTTGAACCTTGAACCCTAAACTCTAGAGAATAATCAAGAAATTACAGTTATTACAAAAAAAAATAATCTTTGTCATTTAGGAACTTATGGTAGATGTTTCTAAAGTCAATTTTATTCACATAGATTGTTGTAATATGGAAATATTTTAATTTTATGACGGTAGTAAAAATTATGGTCATAAAATGAAACACTCCATTCTAAGTGCTTTTCTTATTCATAATTTCTGTTTTAAATTTTCTTAAGATCATGTAACTTGGAGGTACTGTTTAGGTCCTCTTCTTTGTACTTTTTATTTCGTATTTAATAAACTTTACTAGGGCACCAAGGCCCTATTAAAAAAAAAACCTGAATCCTGAACCCTGAACCCAAAACCCAAAACCCTAAACCTTAAACCCCAAACCTTAAATCCGTAACCCAAAACCCAAAACCCAAACCCGAATCCTAAACCCCAAACCCTAAACCCAAACCCGAATCCTAAACCCCAAACCCTAAACCCAAACCCCAAACTCGAACCTCGAACCCTGAACCCTGAATCCTGAACCTGAAACTCGAACCCCTAACCCCTAACCTCGAACCCTGAACCCCGAACCCAAACTCCTAAACCCAAACCTCGAACCCAAAACCCTAAACCCTCAACCCTAAACTTTAAAAAAAATAAAGGGTTTAGGGTTTAGGGTTTATAATAACTTTGTTTTGTTGTTGATGCATGAGAATAGGGGGGAAAAAATCTCAATCTCAAATAATGTGTGGCTTTTTTTCTTAAGAAAAATCAAAATTTAGATTGTTTAACTGTGAATTCCAAACCTATCCTAGCTCGTATTAATCAAGGTGTGGTCTTTTTCTTTTTGGGTCTGCAATTTCAGTTTGGGTATGGTCATGAGCTCAGTCGATCCTGAAATTTAATTAGCTTCGACTTTGGACCAAATCTGGGTATAACTAGGCCTCTCTAGAACTCCAGTTTGAAACTGTGGCCTTGAAGTCAAATATGTTGGGCTCATGTCTACGAAGGGGTAAAGAGAAATTATAAGTCCCATTTAAGGTGCACCTTATACTTATTTCTGCTTAGCCTCGGGTTCAGATAAATTTGCCATCATCTGCCTTTAATGTTAATATGTTCGCAATCTGGCTCGACAATTAGTATATTATATACGTGACATATATAGACGATTTAAAACAAGTTCGGATTGGCCAAATCGGCTAGTAAATTATGAAGCATTGATTGGGCGGTGTTGTATTGCATTTCCAATAGTTTGAGTGCTCTAAGGTTAATCCAAGGATGATAATGCATTATTTGATGGAAAGTATTGAAAATGCAAATTTCATTAAAACTTGGATTATTGCCAAGTTTTTTCTTCCCATGATGAGGAGCTAGCAATTCTGCTCCTTCCTTGGACTTGGGATTTACAAATCAAACCCTAAGAACAAGCCAAAGAGAAGTTCGTAAGCCGAAATGAAGATGAAGTATGAGACGACCAAGTTATATATCAAAATTGCATATAGAAAGAGAAAGAGATTTGTCTTGTTTCTTTGTGGTTGTGAAATCATCCAAAAGGTTTTTCTCGATTTTTCATTAAATTTAGATTCATTTCAATGTCTAATGGTTGTGTTTTACTGATGACGGTTTTAACCTTGATATACTGGTGATTTCTACTAGTTTGTTATGCCTAGTTCTTTTGGTTGATGGTGGAATCTCTTGGATTACTTTTCTTGTACATTCACGTGATTATTTTTGTTTTCTACTTGTTGGGATTATGTTTTTTATTGATATAGGTTCACCCCCCACAGCTGGGAAAGTATGCTTGCTGTCTGAAGGCATATCAACCAATATGCAACCTTCTTGATAATGTTCTTACCATGGGAATTCTTTCCATCCCTCTATATCAATGGGCGACTTCTTATGATTTTCAAAAAAAAAAAGTCAATGCCTTTGAAACTATTTCAATCTTTTTCCTACTATTTGAAACTGTTTACCTTGCCAATCTATAAATAAAATCATCACAACATATTCCTTATTTTGCATTGCTAATTGTGCATACAAAAACCGTACATGAAGTTATCAACTAATTGAATTCACTCTTGGTTATTTACTATGTCTCTTAGTTTTTTTGTTTTGCCACAACATGACACTTATTAAACATATAAGTCAATCAACACCATGCCTCAACTTTTGTATACTATTAATTGTTTCTTTTTCCATTTTGCAGTAACTATTTCAATTGTTTACCTTGCTAAACAATTTTTTTGTATATTCTCATTATATTTATATATCATCATCTTCATATTTCATTGTTAAATATGTATAAATTGAGAAAATGTAATACAATCTCTTCATATAAATAAATAGATGAAAATTTTCTAAATTATAGATCAATACAATTTCTTTACTTGTTTTACAAATTCTCAACCTCTACCATTCTTCTGATCAAATAATTTATTATTTTTGCACGTACACAATACTAAATATAGTGGTCTATGACCGAACTTATGAACTAATCAATTATGCATCCTTTTGTTGCATTGATGACATATAATTAAAAGTAGCCGTTGGTTATGAAGACATTGAGCTCAATTTCACTTGATTGTAAGTCAAGCTTTGAAGAGCAAAGGCTACACTGAAAAAACTAGACAGGGTCACGAGCATAATGTAAATATCTTTTTTTAATGTTGAGAAACCTTTACATTGCCGCAGCCTAATTCAAAATATATACAATATTGATATTTTTCAAAAAAAAAAATTCCAAAGGCTACTTTCTAGTTATAGATCAACATATATTGTATTTGCATTATACATTAATATATAATATATTCTATATAAACATATTAATAATGCTTATATTTTATAAAGTAAAATTTATTATTATTAACTAATAATTTATTTAATTAGTAAAAATTTGTCAATGTTAGGATCGAACTCACGTCTGAAAAGAAAACACTGCAACCACAAGCCATCTTTGCCAACCATACACATCGAGAAGGGCGGAAGTTTAATAAATAAATCTAGCTAATTGCCAAATATAAGACTAACCCTAGGTAACTCCTGGGCCCATTTTTTCCCGAACTTTTCGGTCTTCACACTCGCATCCGCCGCTGCTGCCTCCAAAGTCTTTGCCCCTGGCCGTACCGAGCCAACTGAAGAGCGCCTGAAGCTTCCTTTATCGCGCCGACTGCATCTTCCTCCAACAGCTCCTCGCCTCCTCCCTTCGTGGTACAAAATTAAAAGTTTACATGATTTGTTGTTTGTTTGGTCTGAGAATTGCTTCTAATAATTGATTAGAACCTTTATAAATTGTTTTCTCAATTCAGTTTCACGTAACTTATTTTATCTGTGTCGTGTTTAGTGAACTCAAAAAGCTTGCTTGGGAGTTCTCTTTGGGCTTGAAAGAATCTGTTTTTTAACCAATGAAGGGTCTGTTTGGTTTTGCTGCAAAAGAAAAACGAATTTTTCTTAATGAATGAGAATCAAAATTTTGTTAGTTTTCTCGGCAGCCAAACGGTGAATAAATGTGCAGTTTTTAGTTGAAGATTTTGAGGGAAGCCCCCACTCTGTGACAAATACCTTGAACGGTTTAGAATTATATATTAAGAACCCGAAAAATGGGCTTAGCAAAAAAAACTCATGATTATTTCCTATGATTTCCAGGGTGGATCTTCTTTATTTAAGCTGAGATTTCCATCTTCTTCAGATACTATCTTCACTGTTCTCTCTACTTTTCCCTAAACACAAAGGTTGTTCATCAGGTTAACTCTATGACAAATCAAGTAACTTAAAGCTCCTTAACTCTCCTGGAACTGAAATTAAAAGTCTTTCTATTAGCCCCATGTATTTAGCATTCTAACATGTGAGACATAGTATCGAATTTACTGCTGTCATTTGCTGCTTTCCAAACCTTATCAGTAGAACCTTCATATTACAAAATAACTTTTACAAGGCATGGCTTCAACTGCCTCTTAAGTGAATTGTTTCTACGTTTACATCAGATTACATACTTCTCTCATGTCAAAGCCATTGCTGAGACGGTTTGAATGATTTTTTTATGTGACTTCCACAATCATAACAGGCAGAATGAAAGGGGCAGTTCAAGCTTTTTTGTTGCATGGGAATACTGTAAAAAATGCTGTGTTGCAACGCATTCGGGTGGTCAATCCAGTTAAGCGACCCATTATATTTTCCCGCTTTGAATCAGTTTCATCTGCTCGTATGGAAGAGCACGGCTTTGAGAGCACCACTATTGCAGACATCTTGAAAGCAAAAGGTAAAGGTGCAGATGGCTCCTGGCTTTGGTGCACTACAGATGACACTGTGTACAATGCTGTGAAGTCGGTAGGCATCTTTATGATTTTCATAAAATCTCAAAACTTTGTCATGGAATACTTGATTTGCATCCTTAACTAGAACTTTCTTTGCAGATGACTCAACACAATGTCGGTGCCCTGGTGGTTGTAAAACCTGGAGAGCAGGAATCAATTGCGGGTATTATCACTGAGAGAGGTATTTGAAGAAGTATTGCCTTGATGAAATTAATTCTGCACTAATGACTGGTGTGACTAAGACGATTTTAAAATTTATAAGCTAAAGCTTGTTAATTTTTTGCTTGCCCCAGCTCATTTTTATGCTTATTTATATTGTTTCTTACACCTTATAGTTTGCAATTGCATGCATTTAATGCCATTATTTTGTTGTCAATTCTCCTGTTATTTGTCATGTCAAACAGTCAAAGCTACCCTTTATTTTGAGCATTGCATATACCACATTTAGAGCACCCATCAAATTTTATTCGCTTTGCTAAGATTGTACTTTGCTTCGTTGTGCCTTTCTTAATTATCAAGAAGAGATTTTGAAGGAATTATGGTCTGCTTCAATTCTGCTTTTTAGTTAATTTTTTTATTTGATGATATAACTTTCAGATTATCTTAGGAAAATAATAGTACAGGGAAGATCATCCAAGTCAACTAAGGTTGGGGACATCATGACTGAAGAGGTATTATTTATGGCTGATTGTTTAGATGTGCCTTTACACCACTCCTTGTGTTGGGAATACTAAGATTCTATTATATGGTGGTTGTAGAACAAGCTCATTACTGTCACACCTGAGACCAAAGTTCTGCGAGCAATGCAATTGATGACAGGTAAACTATGCTGCTTCTAAGACATAATACTTTTTGTGTTCATTAGGCTGTTCCTTGTCAAGCTAGTCGTAACCTGTAGTATTTTGGCAGATAACCGAATCCGACACATTCCAGTGATTGATGAGAAGGGAATGGTCGGCATGGTTTCCATTGGAGATGTTGTTCGTGCTGTGGTGATTGAGCACCGTGAGGAGTT
This sequence comes from Theobroma cacao, assembly GCF_000208745.1. Classification (NCBI taxonomy): domain Eukaryota; kingdom Viridiplantae; phylum Streptophyta; class Magnoliopsida; order Malvales; family Malvaceae; genus Theobroma; species Theobroma cacao. The sequence continues at coordinate 16,612 of NC_030850.1, forward strand.
GGACCGTCTGAATGCTTACATTCAGGGAGGTTACTAGATGATGATGAAATCTTGTGTGTTTTACCTGTTATCTTGCATACTTGTTGGACATAAGTAAGCGGAGAGCTTGTAAATACTGTGTGTTTTCTGCATCCTCTGTCGCGTGGCTTTTTCTTTCCCACATGTCGATATGCAACGATATGAAATAATTTCATGTGGACTAACAGTTTACCAATAAACATTATCGTCTTGCTCGGTATTTTTTATTTACAAATAATTTTAATTTTTGAAAAATTTTGGTTTTTTTATATCTTAATATATGCTAATATTTATATAATTATGCTTTGTTAATTCAGATATGAGTATTAATTGTACTTATTAAAATTTTTTAAGGGTTTGATAAAATTTTGTAAATTATCTTCAATTTTAAATACTACTGTTTTATCCTATGCTCTTATAATTATTTAGAATTTTGGTGAGTGATTGACAATTTAATTCAATTTATTATTTTATTATTTATTTTTATTCTTTTTTTAAAGTAATTTCATAAGCTGAATTCATGAATAAAAAATAATAAATTACATAAATAAAATAAATAGTTAAGCGGTAAAACAATGGGTTAGGAAAAAGCTTTATTGTTGTTAGATTTGACCCAAATCTACAAAGCTTGAAACATCTTGTTGGGCTACGGTGAACTCTCCTTTTCCTTTGTATCCAACAAAACGACGTAGTTTTGGTCATCCGATAAAATCTTAAGCTAAGCTTAGCATTCAAAACCTTCCTCTTTTCTTCATTTTTGCTCTCCTCCTCTTCTCCCATCAACGCTGGCAGCCAACCACTCCGTTGCCGGCGCCGGCGCCGTCGCGTTTGCCCTACTAGGCCTTTCCGCCGATGGCTCCCTCTTTCCTTCTTTTTCCTCTTTCTTCTCTTCCCGTTCCTTCTGCCTACAGTTCCTCTCTTTCTAAATAAGCCTAGCCACCGTTCTTCTTCACGGGGTGCAAGGTCTCTTTCAGTCTTAAAACTATATAAATACCTCGAAATCTATTTTGTCCGTATCACCCACCTCTATCTCTCTGTCTCCAAAAAAAAACATATTTTTCTTTCTCCGTCTAATAATTATTAAATCAGGTAATTTTAATTCAATAATTCTCATTTAATTTTAGTTTTGTTTGTATTGTTTATGCATTCATGTTACTTTCTTCTGCAATAATCTGAAGCATAAGTAATATATGCTGAATTAAATCTGGAATTGGGGTTTAGGGTATATAGCATGTTTTTTGATGTGGGTGTTTTTAATTTGTCCAAAAGGTGTTAGATTTATTTTTTATGGGTGTTTATTATTGCTGATTTTAAAGGGATTTGATAGATTCTAGGATTATGTGTTATTGGGAGCTAAATACCTTTTTCTTTTTGGAGTGGTTTTTACTTTGCTTCCTTGCGAAGATTGTGTGAAGGGGATGAGTTGGAGTCAAGAAATATTGGGAAAGCAGTTATTAGAAATACAAAACACTGACAGGTGTCATTATCACACTTGTTTAGGGAAATTTTAATCTATCTTATAGATTTTGACCGGTCACATAATCATCCTCAATTATACCACATCACTTATGCTTTACATGGTCGTCCATTTACAGTAGTAACGGCCAACTAGCAAGTAGTGACGCAGAAAAATTTATGAAAAACGTACACAAATAGATAAAACTGGACGAAATAGAAGTCACCTTAAATCAGTTTCATCATCTTGAAACCGAGAAACCTAAACTGGTTTTGTTAACCCTAAAACCGATTTGGAGTTTCTAGCACCTGTTCGCAAAAACTTAAAATCGATTCAACAAATTTTAAAGTCAATGTGAAAACCTTGAATCGATTAAGTAAACTTCGAAAATGGTTCAAGAACCTTTGAACCAGTTCAACAAACCTAAAGTCGGTTTTTAGAACCCTTAAATCGGTTTACAAAATTTAAAACCCGGTTCAGAAACCTAAAACTGGCTAAAGTTTTCCTAAACCGGTTCTAAATTACACTACTTAGTAGTATTTTTTTAAAAATTTATTTAAATTTTAAATCAAATAGAGACTCTAATTTTGTATCAACACTTACAAAATTTAATGTAGTGAAATGGGAAGGAAAATGGAATGGGCAGCCAGGGAGAAGCACATGGGAGGAATACCAAGGAAGATAGTGTTCTTGGCGGTGGGGTCGTTCGCAAAGGCAGTAACCTCTCTTCTCAACACCTCCTCCATTCACAATGCCGAAACCCTCATTCGTCTTGTCCGCTCTCGACCGCCTGGCATGCCACTTCTCACCGTTAGCAATCACATGTCTACGTGGGTAGACCTCTTAAATCCTTTTTCTTTCTCGCTTTCTTCTTTACTTGATTCTTTGTTAATTACGAAATAAATTATATGTGATTGCACTTACTCGGTGTTAACAATCACATTTGGTTGCTTTGCAGCTTGGATGATCCACTTCTTTGGGGATTCAAGGGTTTCCCCTCCTTGGATGCAAAATTGGCTCGCTGGGTACTTGCTGCAGAAGACATTTGTTTCAAAAATTTTCTCCTTACTTATTTTTTTAGACTTGGTATGCCATTTCTCTTTCCCATCTTTATGATCACCCTTCAACTTCTCTCTCTCTCAAAGAAATACTTTTTGATTTAATATTTCATTAGCTTATGAGTTTCATTCTATTATTAGCTTTGAATTGACTTAACAGTATTTATTGGATTCACATATAACCAACCATCTTATTTTCAACACTGTTATTTAGTTTGGAACAATTACCTTTCAAGGATTTAAGATACCTTAGGCCTCACCAGCATAAGGTGCCAGTCTTAGTTTAGTTAATTGAGAAAACAGACAAAGATTTTATAGTTAAAGTGGTACATTGAACATTTTTATAGCTTGGATACCATATTGAAAATTGACCTTATCTTGAGGCACCCTTTGTGTAATTACCGCATAAGTTAGTAAGCGAAGCAGCAACTCTAGATGAAATAATTTATTGTAGTTTAATCGAGCAAAAAATTCATAGTTGGTCAAACCTAGTAATTTATCACAGGCTTTGGTCAAAATCTGTGGGTTTAATTGATTCCCTGATGGGTTTAATCTTGCTAATGGTATAACTAGTTCTAGCCCCTGCTCCACAAGTTTATAGACTGACTATCCTTAACAGCCATGCTTTCACATATAACAATTACTATAAGGTATTATAAGAAATGCCTTTTGAATTGTGAATTTTGTCATTACTTACTGATGTACTTCTTGTATGACCTTCTTTATACCTAGAAGAAATCTTATGTGAGCTTGATTTGGTTTTTAAGAGAGCAAATAGTTTAAAGTAAGATTTGTCTCTGAAATAGTAAATTGTGCAGGTAAATGCATACCTATTACAAGGGGTGCCGGAATTTATCAGGAACACATGAATGAAGCCCTTGAGTGCTTAAACAATGGAGCCTGGGTATTCACCTAAATTTATACTATCTTTACTTAGAACTTTCGGATAGAGCTTTTATATCCTGAGACTGTTGGGTTCTTCTGAGCTGTATTTAAACATGTTTTGTAATGTCTTGTTGCTTTTGTTCATCCTGGACAAGTCAATCAGGTTAACATTGATGCCTACTCAGTCATGGAGCCTCTCTTTAGAATTTCAGCTATATAGGTTTGTTGGTGAGAACAGTCGCATTACCAGTTTCATTTTTATAATTCTTCCTTCATTCCTTCACTTCTTCTTTCAAGCTCTTCAATAGTAGAGACCGAAAAAGATATACAGCCTTACTCTCAAGGAAAAAATGAACATTAAAGGAACCGAAACCATAGAGAATGAATATAATTTCAAGTGATGAATAATTTTATTTAGTTGAGATACAAGTGGTCTTTGTTTCTCTTTCTTTGCATTGTCTTCAAAATGTTGGGTTTGGTTTTCCAGACGTGGTAGCTCCATAAACCAGTTGTTAAGGTTGTACCTTGCATTTTCTGGCATTCAATTTTCATCTGCTACCTATTTGTTTTTTTAGTCCATCTCTTGCCACAGGACAGCCACTGTAGTTTTAAGTGAAGGAGAATTATTTGAAAAGGTATATGAGTGCTAATAAGTTGGTAGCTTATTGGCTATAATTCCGAACTAGTATTGGGGTAGTAGAGCCTGTTGGACAAAAAAAAATATTATTTCACATCTAAAACATCTGAAGCAATCCTTGATGATTTAATGTAATATATTGGATAGCTTACATGTTGTGGTTAAAGTTTTTGGGTTCTAATGTCTGGTTCAAACCTGGATGATGTTGTCTCTTGGATTTTTTGTAGGCCAGTTTTTTAAATGTTCTGTACACTGTCTTATGCCTGAATTAATCCATGTTTAAGAATGGCAAACACGTGACAGATTGATACATGCATGGGCTTTTTTGTAGGTGAGTTTTTTAAATGTCCTTGGTGATTGAATGTAGTATATTGGATAGCTTACATATTGTAGTTGAAGTTTTGGGTTCCAGTGCATCGTTTGAACTTGGATGATGTTGTGAACTCTTGGATTTTTTGTAGGCAAGTTTTTTAAATGTGCTGTACACTCCCTTATGTGACTTTGCTGTCAGCATCCCTTAATTAATCCATGTTTAAGAATGGCAAACTCCTAACAGATTGATAAATGCTTGGGCTTTTTGTTGTGTCATTCATGAATACACTAAACTTGTTGATAGAATGGCTAAAAAGTTTTTAATTTAGTGTCCATGTTGCTGTATTGAGATTTTTTTTTTTATATAATTGGGGGAGGGGGGATTCGAATCCTGCTCTTTAGGCAGGGGGATTATGCACCAACCAATGAGACAAATGCTCGGGTGCATGTTGCTGTATTGAGATTTATTTTCTCAAAAATTCATACTTCATGGCTTTAAGCTGTCCTAATGTTTCTCACGTCTTCAATTGCTAGCTGCATACATTTCCTGAAGGTAAAGTTTCACAAGAAGATGCACCCATAAGACGATTAAAATGGGGAACTGCTAGTCTAATTGTTCGTGCTCATGTGACTCCAATAGTTCTTCCCATTGTTCATTGTGGTTTAGAAGAGGTTAGAAATCTTTTTCCTTTTGCTTCTTCTCTTCATTTTCCAGATTCAGTTTCATCTGAGTGACTTTAGGTTGTGAAAGTCTTAGAAATAATTTCCTGGGTTTTGTTTTACTCTGATTGGCCTATTTGTTGATTTTGGTTCATTCGTTGTGTCTCCAATTATAATGCACAGGTGATGCCAGAAAAATTTTTTCCTGACAGAAGGCCTCCATTTCCATTATGCAATAAAAATATCAAAATTATCATTGGTGAGCCACTAGAATTCGATATTCCTAGAATGAGGCAGACGGCGATTTCCATATCTCGTGATCTATCATGTACTTATCGAGGATGGCCCATTCTCTCCCCATATGGATTGGATGAAGCAGCACAGAGATGCCTATACTCAACTATTTCAGAGCAAATACAAACTGCCATGGAGGGTTTGCGAAATGCTGGTAAAAGTTTCTTAAAGTAGGTTATTTAAACCTTATTTAATGTTGAGGATAAAAAAATAAAATGGTTATTGAGTCTCTGTTTTAATTTTTTAAGTACACTCGCATGCGCCCAGTTTTGCATTAAGGAAACACACTTAGCTGGAAACCACGTTCAAGTCTTGGTTTTGAAAACATATACCTTAAAATGAATTAATAACTATGCAAGTGCTATCAGCTTGGACGTTTCAAAAACGTTCCTTTGAAAATTCTGAAGTCCGGTTTTGAATTTGAAGGTTGTTCTAATATTATTGGTTAAGGTGATATTTAAGGAAAAAGTAGTCATTAATGTATTTTATTCTTTTGAAATTTACAAGAATAGTGCATTAAATGTAATTATATTTTAACTATTTTTAATAAGTGTGAGTAGATTGATTAATCAAACTCTAAATTTAATTTATATTTTGGTCAACATTTTTCTTTGTATAAGCATTGGATGTGAATGGATGGTATATATGTGTATTATGGTGATAGAATTGCTAATTAATTGTTCAAAGTGTAAAGTGAATATTATGACTTAAATATTTATCAGAATACTATGTGATTATTTATTAGTCAAGACAACATAGGATTTTTTGAGAAATTGGACAATAAATTTGCATGGGAGAGAGGAAAAAAACAAGCGGACAAAAAAATGAAGCGTAAAACCTACTATATTATTATTTAATGATGTTTGGTTTTTTATGGATTGCTTCCAACTTTTTCGTGTTTATCTTAGAAGGTAATAAACGCATTTTCCTTGACTCATTCTGCTGCTGGTTGTCGATGGTACTCTTTACGTATATAAAGCATATATCAAGACATACTTAAAAAGAAAAATATTAATAATATATGTCAAGACGACAAGTGATGTAGCCATTCTAAGTGGCATTTCTCGTGAAGGAAAAGTTGTCAACTTTTACAATATAAAGGATCCTTCTTTATTTTCTTACTATTATTTTTTGCGAGTTGAACAACAAAAGCCGGTAAGGCATAGCCGGCTAGCATTTTGCAATTCCATGAATCTTTCGATTTTGTACGCACTCTTTTGGTGTTTCTCGTCCAAGTGTAAGCATGGGAGTCGAAGGGAGGCTTATTTGTTTGTCAGATTCACCGTTCAACTGTATACTTCCTCAACCCACGCAATATGCCAAAGCCCATGTTTACCTCCGCGTTCTTTGTCGTGTCCACCCTTGTCCTTTAGAAATGCTTCTATGGTCCCGAGATGAAGAAGATCTGGACATTAGTAACAAGAGTAGAGTATTTTCTAGTGCATTTAATCATCTTCGTCTTCTTTTTATTTTTTATTTCATTTAAAATCACTTTCTCAATAATTTTGCAGTAAATCAACGGGGGCATATGCAATTATGCCTGTTCATCTTCCAAAATGAGGATTGCTTTCAATTACCAAAATGTACCCCTAAATAAATCCTGTAAAACTTACCAACTAGAGATCTTTTTGTTTTGTGTACCTTGAAGTCAAGGAGCTACCAACAACGATCCTTATCGGGCGAAAAGGAGGTGAAAGTTAGTAAGGTAGGATAACGTAATTTAAGTAAAGCAAAGCACTGAAATTTGATAATGAAGATAAAATTATGAGTGAAAAAAACACAAGAGAATATTATTGGAAATGGACGAAATAGGTAAGGTTGCTTAAAAGTTAAATCCAAAAGTACGATCCTCTAGGAAAGGTGCAAAGTCCAAATTTTGCGAGTGCAGAATGATGCGTTAAGGGCCCGTGGCTGGGCCTGGTCCCAGAATGCACCTTCCCGCCTTTGGGGTGAGACTTGGACTGACTTGGGACTGGGAGGGGTAGTATTGCAATTTTAGACGATGAATAAGACGTTTGCAGACGAGTGATTTCATATGTTTTCGAATGGATGGAGTAATATTCTTTTAAGTTTTTTTTTTTGGGAGTGGAAATGTTTTTAAACATTTGTTTATTTGAATTTTGAAGAATTGATTTGATATGGGCAGTTGAAAATTCATTTGTTTCCACACCCATTCAAAGTGGTTGTTACTTGTTAGTAGATCTAAGGCCGAATGTAATATCGGACGCAAGCCATTTAAGATTTTAAGTAATTATGCATTATGTTGTCCATTTATAGCAGTCTCGTGACTCTCACCATTGTCTCTCTTTTTTCTCTTTTTGGTTTTTTATTTTTCTAGTCTGCCTTCTTCACTCCCCGCCCAGCTCATCAATAGATCTCTCAATAGCTTTTCTGTTCGTTGGGTTGCAATGCCACCGGCAGGTAACCCAGTTATTTCCTTTCCCCGTATTGCACCCATTTTATCATTCCAACGATTCTATTTTTTTTTTTGTTATAAATTAGCGTTGTTTTTTTCAATCCCTTTATGCATTTGTGGGATCGATTCTTGACTTCATTGCGCGATTTCGGCTATATTTATAAGAGCTCAATGCCGTTGGTGGAGTAGGAGTTTGCAGATTTCTCCTATTATCACCCCATTTATATGCAGTTCTTATGTGTGGATCTCCCGTTTTTTCTTTTTTCCCCGTTTGTCGTTTTACAGTAGACCGTAGTTGATTTCAGCAAATATTATCGCTGGCCTTGAGTTGTGTAATCTCTACTCAAATATCGAGTTTTTGCAGTTGTCCACATATAATTTAGGAGCAGAGCATCCTTGGTTTTTATCGGGCAGATTCCCGTGAAATGACCATTGACACGCTGCCATCCATGGCCCAAAGCATGAGAGCAAGTAGGTCTTCCTTTAGCTCTAGCACTGGAAATGAAGATGCTCCGTTACACAGCGCTGGTTCTATTTCAAATGGGGACGATTACGACAGCGATGGCTCCAACTTTGCACCTCCGTAAGTGCCCCTCAGGTGCACCTCTTTATTATTAATTAACCAAATTGTGTATTGCAATCAAGCCTCACTAACTTCCTCAGCATGAACTTTATCAGTTGGAAATGCCCGTATATATTTCTTTGCTTATCTGAAATTTTTTCTACTTCTAAGTTCTAACTGATTGCAGTCTGTTTCTCTTTTATGCAGTACACCAAATACATTGTCCATGGCAATTCCAGCAGAACTTGCTGGTGTAATCCCCTTGATTGATAGATTTCAGGTGGGGAACTGCACCTTCTAGCTTTAAGGATGTTGTGCAAAGTTGCCGTTGATTATGCGTGAAAAAATGATCAGAATTCATGTCAGGTTTATATTTCTTTCTGGACCAATGCTTCTTGAAATTCTGATTTTCAATCAATTGTGTAGGTGGAGGGATTCTTAAGAATGATGCAGAAACAGATTAATTCTGCTGGAAAACGTAGTTTTTTCTCTAAAAAATCTGTAGGCCCTCAAGTTCGAGAAAAGTTCACATTTGAGGATATGTTGTGTTTCCAAAAGGTAATAATATACTCTTTTTGAACATAATTTTTCTGTTAACCAAACTCTGAAACATCTAAGTTAGAAGTATTAACTATCCACAGGATCCGATTCCAACCTCACTACTTAAAATCAATAGTGACCTTGTGAGCCGAGCTACAAAAATGTTCCACATAGTTTTGAAGTATATGGGAGTTGATTCATCTGAACGAGTAACTCCACTAAGCTTAGATGAACGGATTGAGCTTGTTGCAAAACTATATAAGCAAACTTTGAAGCGTGCAGAACTTCGAGATGAATTTTTTGCTCAGATTTCAAAACAAACAAGGAACAATCCTGATAGGTAAGCATGTCCTTTTTAAGAATATGCCTTTCTCTTTTTATGTATTCCTATTCTCTTACTTCATGCTACTTATCTTCATTCATTTGGATGATGCAGGCAAAACTTGATCAAAGCATGGGAGCTGATGTATTTATGTGCATCCTCCATGCCTCCTAGCAAAGACATTGGTGGATATTTATCTGAGTATGTTCACAATGTAGCGCACAGTGCAAGCACCGATTCTGAGGTCCAAACTCTTGCATTAAATACGTTAAATGCTTTGAAGCGTTCTGTCAAAGCGGGCCCCCGTAATACAATACCAGCCCGTGAAGAGATTGAAGCTATTTTAACTGGTCGAAAGCTAACAACTATCGTGTTTTTCTTGGATGAAACTTTTGAAGAAATAACATATGACATGGCAACGACTGTGTCTGATGCTGTAGAGGTACTAGTAAGCATTCTCAACTTTATGTGTATCATCAGTGTAGGTGTAATTTTATTAGAGGAAAATAAATTAATCACTTTTTTTCGGTCAAAACTTGTTGTGTTTAAAGGCCAAAACTATCTATGATGTTTAAAAAGCCATAGAGCTGGTTTTCATAATCCGAATACATTACTTAAAGTCACGACAAATTGATAGGTTTTAGCATTTAATATTTCTTGAGCCAGTTGGTGAGAAAGAATAAAAAAAAAACCTTCTCCTTTTATTTTGGTGAATAAGGAATTCCTTATAATTGTTTTTGCAAGCTAAAGACAAATTCATTGTTCTTGTACATTCATCCGGAGTGTGTGTCTTGTATTGCATTTCTGCATCAGATTGAGAAAACTGAATCTGTTCAGTGAAGGGGTAGTTGTAAGAACTTCATGGTTGTATGGGAGGTTCACTTATTAAATCTTGCTTCCCGTGCATTTTTCCTACTTAGCATTTATATTAAAGTCTCAATCCACTGCTTAACCAATTTTTTCCTTTACAGCATTTAAGTTCCTGCGTGATATGATCATCTCTGGTAGGCTATAATGTTTAATATGAAACTCAAATTCTATGTTTTATTGGGAGGTTCTTTTCTAATTTTTTGTTAGATTGTTCCTTGGAATGCTATTACAATTTGGCTCACTATTTTTGAGTAAGAAATTAATTAGAAATTTCTATTCTTGGCCTTCAACCTGTTTACTAAACATGGTATCAGCTAAGCTTCAACACTGATAGATGCTAAGTAAATTTGATTAAGAAAGTTTCTTGTGCTTGGATGTCATTGGTGGGTATATGTTATCTTCAATTTCAGCACACATTTCTTTTGACTGTTTTTGTCTCAATTTCTTGCATCAGGAGCTTGCAAGTATAATTAAACTTTCAGCTTATTCTAGCTTCAGCATGTTTGAATGCCGTAAAGTTGTTACTGGTTCCAAGTCTCCTGATCCAGGGAATGGTATCTATTTTACTTCTTGATTATTTCCTACATAAAGATTTGCTGACACTATTGTCTAATGCTCACTTATTGTCACATAGAGGAATACATTGGGTTAGATGATAATAAATATATTGGCGATTTGCTGGCGGAATTCAAGGCAGCTAAGGATCGAAGTAAAGGGGAAATATTACACTGTAAACTCATATTTAAAAAGAAGCTATTTCGGGAGTCAGATGAAGCGGTAACAGACCCAATGTTTGTGCAGCTGTCCTATTTTCAAGTATGTGATCTGGTTTGAATTTGTATACAACAGCTTTAACACGATTGATATATTTCTAAACTTGATACTTTATGCAGCTACAACATGATTATATTTTGGGCAATTATCCTGTTGGAAGGGATGATGCTGCACAGTTGTCTGCTTTGCAGATCTTGGTTGAGATTGGATTTGTTGGTAGCCCTGAATCGTGCACGTAAGTTCTCTTATCCAGACTTCCTTTTGTCTAGCCATTTGAACTTCCGATACATGTAATGATACTGTTTCATTTCCTACTGTTTTTGGTGTCACAAGCATTACTGAATCATTCTTTGGTTTTGGGGATTTGAGCTTTAAGAAAATTTGCTGAATAACGTAATATCATTTTAGTGACTGGAATACTCTCCTAGAAAGATTCCTTCCTAGACAAATTGCAATTACTCGAGCAAGGCGAGAGTGGGAGCTGGATATTCTTTCTCGTTACTGTTCAATGGTGAGAACTTTAATTTTTAAATTCCTTATTCTTGATTGATTTAGTTTTCCAAATTTATGCAGCAGTGGTAAAATTTTCTTCTGATTATAATTTGATCTGGCAATCATGAAGGAACACCTGACAAAAGATGACGCAAGACAACAATTTCTACGGATATTGAGAACACTTCCGTATGGAAATTCAATTTTCTTCAGTGTTCGCAAAATTGATGATCCAATTGGACTTCTGCCTGGACGGATAATTTTGGGTATCAACAAGCGTGGGGTCAGTTTTGACATTTTGTTTGTGTGGGTCATGGTTTCTGTTTCACTATTCACTCCCAAATTGCTAAAGATTAATGTATGTGTTCATTTATGCAGGTTCACTTTTTTCGTCCTGTTCCCAAGGAGTATTTACATTCAGCTGAATTAAGAGACATAATGCAATTTGGGAGCAGCAACACTGCTGTCTTTTTCAAGATGCGAGTTGCTGGTGTTCTTCACATATTTCAATTTGAAACTAAACAGGTTTAGACAACTCTCTCTATCATCCTCCTCCTTTGTTTTTGGACAATGCAATTTATATTCAGCCCATAGACCTAGAGCATGTGGTGCAAGTCTTCAAGAGGGCACTTCAATGGTTAAATCTTTTGATCTTAAACTTGGAGATCTTAGGTTTGTATCTTGTGGGGTTGGGGTGATAAGATAGAAAATGGGTATCTCTCATTTTGTAGCTACAGAAGCCAATGGGCTTCCATATGTATAAAGAAGTGGAATATGAGGTGCTAGCTCTCATTAAACTTTTATTGTCTAGTTACATTGTTTGTGGAACTTTAACATCTCTTTACCATTTGTATTTTTGGTGACAATTGAATGTTTTCCATTTTATGCAGGGGGAAGAAATTTGTGTAGCTCTTCAAACACATATAAATGATGTCATGTTACGACGTTACTCAAAAGCTCGGTCTGTTGCTAATGGCTCTGTGAATGGAGATGATTCTAACAATTTTAAGCCTCCTAGTCTAGAAGTGTATGAGAAACGTGTTCAGGATTTATCAAAAGCTGTTGAAGAATCTCAAAAGAACACCAATCAAGTAAGCTTTAAAAGAAATTTGGCGATTCGCATTGAATCCGGATTACATTTTTGACTTCTGAAGTTCTGATTGTATATCTCTGTCTTGGAAACTTCATTTGAAATTAATGTGTTACATACTTGAATCTAGTTGTTGGGTGAACTGCATGAGAAGCAAAAGCAAGAGTTGAAAACACAAGAAGAATTGGAGTGTCTGAAAAATGCCTTGAGGAAAGAGAAGGAAGACTTAATGGAAGTTATGTGCGACCGTGATAGAATTAGATCATTATGTGAAGAAAAGGATACTGCTCTTCAGGCTAGTATATTTAATCTTTTAAAATTAATCTTTATATCAATTTTCCCTGTACTTTTCCTGTTTTTACATTTGAATATTGTAGGCTGCTCTCTTAGAGAAGAAGGCGATGGAAGTGAGGTTGGCTAAGTTAAGTAATCTAGTTTCAGAGAACAATGCTGAACGGGACACAGGTGGAACAATTAATCAGGTAGGACTTCGTAATGCAATGCTATTAAGTAACGCTCTATGTCATCCTCCGATTTTATATATGATAATGACATTTGTTTGCTTAGATTGTAATTGATAAACCTTTTTGCACTATGTTCTATTTTGCAGTCAGTGCAGAATCTCCAAGATGAGTTGAAACTTCGTACAGAAGAGTTGCATATAGCTGAAGAAAAGAAAAAAAGATTAACAAATGAGAAGGTCATATTGGAACAGAGGATTTCTGGACTAGAAAGGAAGAAAGATGACGAGGTGATGTAGTGAGATTGGAATTATATTTGTGCAAGTAGCTGATTTTACATGGTAATTAGATTAATCATTCACACTGGTACTCAAAATATAGGTGAAAATTCTCAAGAAGAGCCTTGAGCAAGAATGCAAAGCCTTAAAGCTGCAAGTTTCTGAACTTGAAAAGAAGTTGGAAGGGGTTACCAAAGAGTTGGCTGTTGCAGAGTCGACTCTTGCAATTAGGAATGCAGATTTTGCTGCACTGCAGAATAATTTAAAAGAATTAGAGGAACTGAGGGAATTGAAAGAGGTACTGGTCTCTTTAAATTTTGAAGTATGTCCTCTATGTATGTGAATGGGACTTAGATATAAATTTGCCATAATCCTACAGGGAATTTCAATGTTTATGCCCTTGTTGCTCACAATTCATTAGTTGAATCCATTTTTACCTATTAAGTTTTATTGTCCTGTCAGGATATTGATAGAAAGAATGAGCAAACTGCCGCTATCTTGAAGATGCAAGGGGCTCAACTTGCTGAGTTAGAAGTGCTTTATAAGGAAGAACAAGTTTTAAGAAAGCGCTATTTTAATACAATAGAAGGTTGGAATAAAGTAGACAAATTCTTCAATATATTGTTGGAAATATCATGTTGAAGTTGTTTTAGTATATTGTATTTGTTATAACATATAGTTCATAGCTCAAGTTGAGGGTTTTTTTTTTTAATCTTTTTCCCTTTTAAATGACCAATACATGATTTACCATTGTTTAAACTTCAGATATGAAAGGCAAAGTTAGAGTTTTTTGTCGTGTGAGACCTTTAAATGAGAAAGAGATGGTTGAAAAGGAAAGAAAAGTGCTCACAGGCTTGGATGAATTCACTGTTGAACATCCCTGGAAGGATGATAAAATAAAACAACACATGTATGATCGTGTCTATGATGACAATGCCACCCAAGAAGATGTTTTTGGGGATACGAGGGTAAGCTGGATGGACCTTGGTAGTTTGTTTTAAATTTACTTTGATGTGGGATTTTAATTTTGTAGTTTTTAGGTTACTGTATCTCCTTCACCTTTTCCCTTTTTTGGTTTTTATGATGCAGTACTTGGTGCAATCAGCTGTAGATGGGTACAATGTTTGCATATTTGCTTATGGTCAAACTGGCTCTGGAAAGACATTTACAATATATGGATCAGATAGCAATCCTGGATTGACACCTCGAGCTATTGCAGAACTTTTCAAAATTTTAAGGCGAGATAGCAACAAATTCTCATTTTCATTGAAGGTAATTATTTTAAAAACAGTATAATTTATATACATAACAGGTTTCTTTTTCCAAATAATTTGGACATTAAATGCATAAAGCATACACCATTTTACTTGCTTTTATGATGTTGAATGACTACATCTGAATCATGATCTTATATTTAATTGAACGGTTCAAAACTATCAGGTTGCTCTCTCACAATTCTTTTCAACATGACAAGATCTTTTCATGTTGAACTAAATTGATAATGTTCCTTCTAAAAATGTTTGAAAATCAAATTTTTTATCCCATCAACTAACTACTAACATTCATCATTAACGTGACAGGCATATATGGTGGAGTTATACCAGGATACACTTGTAGACTTGTTATTACAAAAGAATGCTAAGCGTCTGAAACTTGATATAAAGAAAGATCCGAAGGTATAATTGCTTATAGTGGATAGATTGTGGCTTGTACCTTCACCGGTATTGCTTCTCGAAGAATTTATACTGCTTACACAATTTTTTTGCTATAGAATTTTCTATGATGATTTTCCTTGCTTCTCGAAGAATTTATACTGCTTACACAATTTTTTTGCTATAGAATTTTCTATGATGATTTTCCCTGGCTTAGTTTATTTGTCTAGTTTTCATTTGCTTTTAGTTTGTGATATTCAGGGAATGGTGGCCGTAGAAAATGCAACAGTTATGCCAATATCAACTTTTGAGGAGTTAAAAAGCATTATTCATAGAGGATCAGAACGAAGACACATATCTGGGACACAGATGAATGAAGAAAGTTCAAGATCTCATCTAATACTTTCAATTGTTATTGAGAGTACCAATCTTCAAACACAGTCTGTTGCAAGGGGAAAGGTATAATCATTTTTCAGTATATTATGACTTTGCATAAATTTGAATCTTACAAAGTATTGAGTGCCTTGCCAAGGTTTTTAGTTTTTTAGATATTAAAACAAATAACAATTTTTTAAAAATAAAGAAGGATAAAGAAAATCTTGCACTTGCATGATTGTAAAAAGATGACAATCTAATGCTCTCATGTGCAGCTAAGCTTCGTGGACCTTGCTGGTTCTGAGAGAGTGAAGAAGTCAGGTTCTGTCGGTGATCAACTCAAGGAAGCTCAGAGTATCAACAAGTCACTTTCAGCACTTGGGGATGTCATTAGTGCTTTATCTTCTGGCAGCCAACATATTCCTTACAGGAATCACAAGCTAACGATGTTAATGAGTGATTCACTTGGTGGTAATGCCAAAACACTCATGTTTGTTAACGTGTCTCCAGCTGAATCAAATTTGGATGAGACGTACAACTCTCTAACGTATGTTTTCTATACAAGTTGTCTACATTAAAGTACTTCTGTTTTCAAGTGTTTTTATCATATTAAAGTGAGTAGTTAACGTACAACTGCATAAGTCAAAATTAGGGAGAATATGATATGGTTTTCGATAGAATTGATATAATAACCTTTAAGATAAATTATAGTGTCAATATATTATACAATATCATCTTTTCTTCCTGGATCTTCAATACAGGTTTTTGCACAGAAATTCGTGCTCAACATAAATTTTGTACATTTTTGTTGTAATTGGAGGATCGGATTTTCATTTCTAGTTTAAGGTGTCTGATATGTGTGAGTACTAGTATGTTAAGAAAAATAAGTTGAAATAATACGAGATGAATGTATAACTAATTTGAAATGCATGTTGGTAGTGGATATTGTAAGGTTTTGTGCAAACTAATTCCGTGATGATGTTGCTTAAAGAAACTGATTTTCTTTGGTGAATTGGCTGTATTCTTGTCACTATTTGTGTTTCTATGCCTATAATGTTCTATTTCTAACCTCTTCTTGCTAATTTAGATATGCATCAAGAGTTCGGTCCATTGTAAATGATCCCAGCAAAAACATTTGCTCAAAAGAGGTGGCTCGATTGAAAAAGTTGGTTGCATACTGGAAGGAACAAGCTGGTAGGAGGGGTGATGACGAGGATTATGAAGAAATTCAGGAAGAGCGGACGACAAAAGACGGGGCAGATGGTCGTCACTCGATGTAGAGTCCGTGCTTTGTGAATTGACAAGAAACTGAGCTCGATGGATCTTGCAAATCAAATCATTCAGTATGACCTTGGTGGATGGACTAAAAGGGATTTGTTGATAGCATTTCAACTATGTACTTAGGTACAGTTCACATTAAGTTTTAACCGACTTGAGTAAGATTTAAAAGTGTACTGTGTATATTTTCTATCTACTAATTAAATGAATGCATACACGAATGGGATAAAACAAGTGGTGGGCAGGAGTAAACACTGTTTGTTACGTGTAAGCAACGAAGTGCTTACCATGAGGAAAAAAAATGTATTACACCCCTTAAAATTTTTTACTGTCAGTTTTTTGGATGTCCAAAAAATATATTATTTTTAACACTTATTATTCTCAATTTTTCTTAATATAAAAATTATTTGTCATAAAAAGCGTGGTCTTTGGTTTGCATTCACTGACCGGGGACTTTTTTGTCTATTCACAAATTTCAGGACACCATATAGAGAGAGAGGAAACTTTCATGGTACATTTGATTGACGGAATAAATATGAATGAAATAGAATAATTATTATATGAAAATAAAATGAAGTGGGAATAGAATAAAATAGTTATTATTTAGTTTGGTATGATAAAGGAAATATGACAGAAATAATTATTATGATTTATTATAATATTTGATTGATAACAATAATTTTGAAATAATAATAAAAAAAAAACAAAAACAC
>NC_030850.1:34329-140329 GCF_000208745.1 Theobroma cacao
TATTTAAAATATTAATAATTGATGATTTAATTATTAATATTATTTATATAATTTAAATAATATTATGTTTATTTATTTTTAATTTATTTTGTTTTTAAATAGGAATAATTTATAATTTATTTTATTAATAATTGATAATTTAAATATTAATATTTTATTTATAATTTAATATTAATATTTCTAAAATATTAATATTTTATTAAAAATTGGAATCAAGTGAAAGAAAGAGGAGAGAGAGAGAAATAATATTTTATATAAATAAAGTTGTAATTTTTGTAATTTGTAAAGAATATTTTTACCTTTATTAATTTTTAAATTTATTTTTTAATTATAAAATAGTTAATACGAGGAGAGTAGTATTAACTATTCTTTTATTTTAAAAGATTTTAGAGGATAACTATTTTTATAAAATGGTTATTTTTTAGATTTTTTTAACTAAATAAAAGAATCAAAATTCTTTTGAATAAAGGAAGAATGGTTGAGTCATTTTCCCAACCATGCTATCAGCGTATCTAAAATTCTGTTTGGCTTTAGAGCGAGAGAGTGGAGAGAGAGGAGCGAAGGTGATAAAAGCTGTGATGGCGGTGAACACTCGAGGCAAACCTCGCCTTGCAAAATGTTGCAAATATCTGGTAAATTTCTCTTTCTCTTTTGAATTTCTTTTTACTCTTAAAATGAAGATCACGATCTTATTAACTTGTTCAATTCGTTTGCAATAATCGACGTGGCTCTGAATTCCGTTAAATCGGCCAGTGGAGAAGCAGCAGGAGCTTATAGGAAGCGTTTCGCAGGTTCCGATCTCTTACCGACGTTCTTCTTCTTCGTCATCTTCTTCTTAATTTAGCTGTAATTAATTTGAATTGCGCTCTGTTTGGATCGCATGAATGTTAGATGCAGTTTTTTAAATCTCATTGATGATTTGACGAAATCGATCATTCTTGAATTCGTACTTAGAGTTCGTATTTTATTTTTCTATTTTTTTTGCTTTAAATTTTAATTTTGGTCTTTAAACAGTCTGTGCAGTCGAGCGGAGAACGTAAGCAATTTCATAGAGGCTGAATCCGTTTTTGGTCCCGTAATTTCTTTTATTTTCTATTTCTTCTACATTTCTAATTTAATTTTCATTCCCTTGTTAGTTTAAGGTTAGAAATCAATTAAGTTTCATTTCGTTCTCCTCTTGATTTAAACTTCTTGTTCCAATCGCATGTAACAACTGCCATAGCTTTATTTTAGCTCTACTTTAAACTCTGTTTAATTGTTTTTGAATTCTCACTTACAGGATAGTTGCCTTGTATACAAGCATTTTGCTACTCTTTACTTTGTTCTTGTATTTGATAGTTCTGAAAATGAACTAGCGGAGCTTGACTTGATACAAGGTATGGTTCTAATTTTTCTTGTAGAGTTGTGATGGAGTAATCAAGTTATGAAATGTGGTTCTTCTGTACTATGATCATTTCAAAATCAATATTTTAATTAATCAATACTTGGAGATGTCTGAATGCTTATCTTACATTATAGATAAGAAAACTTTTCATAAAGCTGAAGCGAGCCACTTTGATGGATTTTGTGATGATTTGAAGTTGCATTCAGTTCAGATACACCTTTTTGTGGAATATATTCTCTTGTATGAGCATTTACTGAATACGATAAAATTGATGTTCATGTGCACTGGAACTAGTGATCATTGTTGTGTCACCCAACTTAGTTGAGTTTACCTCAGGTGTCTTTTAAGTGGCAAGGTTTGGTTGCATCGATACAATTTCTAGATGTTATCTTGTATATAACCATCTTTTTTTGTGTGGACATGTTAACCATTTTTCTTGTGATACTAAGATTCAATAAAATTCTTAGCTCTAAAATTTGCATGTTCTCTGATGAGAACAATGTCCCAGGTTTTTCATGCATTTCCTTTATATAACAATAATTTATGATATTTAATTCAAATATCGGACAATTTTACTCGATGTTGTCAGTTAAAATCTTACAACGCAAGTATACGTATCGAATAGATAATATATTAGCAAGCAGGGTATCGATCCCACAGGAAATTAATCTAAAATTTTACTAAGTACTAAAATTAGAACAATTTAATTTTATCCAAATAATCAAAATTAAATAATTAATTAAAACTAAAATTAAAACCAATACGAAAAATCAAAATAATAACTTGAGAAAATATCAAATCAAACAAGTCTAGGATCAAATATCCCTCACAATTTATCTAAATCTTACCTCTCTTATTTAACTTATTTCAATGGGTTGAATTGCTAACCTAGAGTCTTAAATTATTTATAAGGGTCTCCCGACTCAACTTATAAAAATATTTATTTTAACCAAAACACTATATCCCTATGTGATTTGAAATTAAAACGGACTCATTAAGTTCAAACTCTAATCTGGCTACATACGGCCTATAAGTATATCCCTATCCTATATGCAAATCAATTAATTTGATCATATGCTATCTCAATTTTAGTCTACTTTGAACTCTCTTTTCCAAGTTTGTTTAGGTTACTAAATCAATTTAATTGGTGATCAGGCAATTAAAAGCATTAAGAACAAATTGAAATAAACAATTCAAATCCCATTAAAATAAGCAAGAAAGAGATTTAAAAATTTAGATTACATGTGAGTTCAATTGTAATCCTAAAAAAAGAAAATTTAGCCACTCATAATTGCAAAAACAAATAACATTATAATAAATTTAACCATTAAAAGTAACAAGAAAATTAAAAGCTAAGGAAGAACACAAAATAATTATTGCCGACTTGTTCTCCAAGTTTCAATCTCAATTTCTAATTTCTTGAATCTCTCAAAGGTTTTTTTTTTTTAATGTTGTCAAACTTATCCTATTTATACTAATAAGCTTAACCTAAAGTTCCTTCAGCTAATCTATGGTTTAATTGGGCTTAAAAGTGTAATGAAAGGCCCAAAAATTAATTATCAGTCTTTACAAAATTTCATTTCTGGCACAGTACGTCCAGCCATTTTCCGACGTGATTTTCTCTATCTTTGAGGCAGAACTGGGCAAAGTAATCTTCATTAAAGTTGTAACTTTGTCTCTTAGTTTTCCACTGATCCAAGAATCACATCATTTGGAGTTCTGTAACTCGAGATATAGCCAAAATACTAAAACATACACAAGCAGATTCTGAATCTTTCAACACCTTACTTTTTAAAATTAAGCTCAATCACTTTAATTCCTACAAAAAATATAAAAACCAATAAATAATAACTAAAATAAAAAGAATGACATAAAATTAAAATAACTCACTAAAAAGTAACATAATCATAAAAACAACTAAAAATAATTAAATTATAATTAAAAATTGAGGACTTAGCTAATATTTAATAACAAAATTGGAATAAAATAATTCTACAAAATAGAATTATCAGATGTGATCCGTTCAGTTTTGGTGTAAATGTTGGATAGATGTTTCAAGAATGTTTGCGAGCTTGACATTATGTTCAATTACACCAAGGTTGTATTCATCATTGATATATGCATCTATTAAGTGCCAGGGACTGTAACATTCTTCATATGGATAAGATTTTGCTAGTTTGGAATAATAGACATGAAGTGCATTTTTATTTATTCTTTTTTATTCTTTTGAATGCAAGAGGATTGCAGCTAGGCTAATCTTAAATGAGATTATGTTTTTGGAAAACATATATGGGGTATGCTTCAGGTTCAGATTTCAAACATTACTTGATGGCTGGGAAAGCTTCTTATGCCCTGCTTTTCACGGTCTGTCTTTGGAATATGCCTTCTTATGACATCATTATAACACCTTAAGTGTACACTGAAAGTGATACAAAGTCAGTTTAATGCTTGGAAAGCTTCTTATGCCCTGCTAGCCAAAGTCTGTCTTTGGAATATGCCTTCTTATGGCATCGTTATAACATCTTAAGTGTACACTGAAAACTGATTCAAAGTCAGTTTAACGCTTTTTTAGTACTATATTCTGCTGGGTTCATTGATGGAATTTTAAATGTATCATATAATTGCTTTAGTCCGGTAATGTTCTTTTCCTTGGTCAATATCTTCATTTAATCAAATCTTCATAATCCTTTGTAGATACACAGTATCCTGGAAACATGATTCTTGTCTTTGTCATGCTAAATTGCTTTGCGTTGGTCAAATTGATTTCTCCTTGCACTGTACCCATATGAAGCAGAAGACGTGGAAAGCGGCTACTGTCTAACAAATAACCATATTGAGGTCATGTGTTTTGTGGAAGATATATTTTCCCCTTTTAGCTTCTTTAGTTTCTTTTTTATATTTATATTTTTTAAGCAGAATGCATGTTGAGCAAATGATGTGAATTCTGGGTGTGAACTTGAAATGTTGTCCAGATTATCCTGACTAATTGATAATAGCCAGGAGAACCTTATGCTTCAATTCTCACCTTCACTATACTGGTTATTATGTTTTCAAGGTTCACAGCTGACAGCGAGGACTCCATACTGCAAGAATTTTATCAAATGCAAACCCTTATAAAACTTTCGTGGTAAAAGTTTACCATAGATCAAATATATTAAATTTGAAGTAATTTGAATTTTTTATGCATTTTTTAGATATTATTAAAAATTATGATAAATTTTTTACCATTCAATAAATATTGATCAAATTTTATTTATAATTTACTTTTTACATATTGCTTATCTTTTTATCGAGTTCTACCAATCTATCGGTTTAAATTTTCAAATATAATTTTTATTTTTTTGTTTTTAAGAGAGAACTTTGCCTTAGTTCTACCTTTTGCTCTCAAATAATGTCTTTTGTATTTTTTGTGTATTAGACAAACAAGGATAATGGGCATCAGACACCTTCTATATTTATTCATTCACTTTTCTTCTTGCTAATTTGTCTATTACGTTCACATTCCTCTTCTTTAATTTTCTTCGTTTTATAAAGAAATGTGTCACTGCACAGTGATCTCCTTATAACTAACTCTGCTTCAATGTATCAGCATGTAAAGCATCACTTACATGAGATTTATTTCTTATACTATTGACAAAATCTTACATTTTTTTATACCTTTTAAACTTTTTGATGGCAGCTGGGGTGATCCTGCTTACAGGGTGAGTAGAATTTATCTTTGTCTCTTCCACTTCCAAGCTTAGATAGAATGTAAATCATTAAGATTTTTACAAAAACTCGTTCTTATTCATCTTCTGTTTATTATTTAGCTGCTATGGTTGGCCGAAATGGGCCACTTGAGTGCAGGTATCATTGCTCTATTACTGAATGATTCCTCATAATCTTTTTTATATTGTTGGAATCATTTGCACAAAGATGTTTCATCTTGATTGATGAATATGCTCCGGAGTTCAGATCATCTATCATTGGCTATGACATGCTAACTCCTCCTGACCTTGATAGGGAAATTGGCTTGACAGGTTAGCAATAACTATGTGCATTAATCTGGCGAGCCTGCTAATTATGATGAAGAATTTATTTCTAAATGGAAAGTGTTTTTTTGGATGAATTAAAAGTGTTTTCAATCCTAGACTTTCTTCTCTGCTTTTATTCTACTTCGCAAATCATTTTTACAGATAACTCCCTTTCAAGCACGTCTTCTTACTACTTTTGGCATGCATGTGATAGACTTTAAAATTTCAACGACCAAGTCTAATATCAATATGTTTACATACAATTTTTTGAAATTTTCCCTTCGCCATCCATGTCAACCTTTTCACCCCATTTTTTTCTCTTATCAAA
Source organism: Theobroma cacao (assembly GCF_000208745.1). Lineage (NCBI taxonomy): Eukaryota > Viridiplantae > Streptophyta > Magnoliopsida > Malvales > Malvaceae > Theobroma > Theobroma cacao. Next base: position 40,055 of record NC_030850.1, read on the forward strand.
GCACAATAGTATTATTGTTGTTTATATAATTGTATTTACTATGTTTTATCTTGAAAGCATTGAATTCTAGTCCCTGGCTTCCGTTGTTCGCAGGAAGAAATATCATCCATGGTGCAATGGGCTTAGATTCTCTTTTTCTCATGCGACCCGTTCAAAGGACAGGAAATCGGATTGCTTCTTTTTCCGTTTTCTTTATGAGAATGAGTGCATGTTTAAATTTATACATAAATTTTTTGCAATACTAGTATTACTTATAGCGTTCAACTTTTATTCTGGTTTAAAAAATATAATGACTACATATAAATATATATGTTTAATATGATTACAATTTAAAGATATAATGAATAAAGAATTATAAATGTAGCAAATTATTTTCTAAGGAAAGTGATTTAATAAAATTAGGATTCTTTACTATAAACCAAAAATATTTGAGTGCCTTTTTTCCTTTCTATTAATAAGAGTGAGTGCATGTATAAATTTATTTACAATTTTCTGTAATATATTATTATTCAAATTTGTCGGTGCAGGTGTCCGTTGCCAGGCCTTTACTTGTGCGGCAGAGGTGCTCATCCTGAGGGTGCTGCGAAGTGGAGTAATGGGAGCAAGCGGCCGCAATGCAGCGCAGCTAGTTCAAGATTTCAATAAAAAATGGGATACCAAGCTCCACTTTTTCATTATGTTCTGGGAAATATATCCCTTAATCTACCTCCTTCGTGTCATTATTAATATTTTGCTATATAAAATTTTTTAAGTAGAGCATTTAATAATATAAAATATAGTTATAACTAAATATTGAAATGATATAATTCATTATAATAATAATTATATCGACAAATATGTAGTAATTATAATTAACCATAATAAATTAATAATTTATACTATAAATCTATAATACTTATTAATAATATAATTTCGTTATAATTACTGATAATTAATTAGAGTAGTTTTAATTTAAATATTATATTTTTATATTAATTAATTAACAAATAATTGCAATATCATATTATCCAAAAAAATCAATTACGAATTATCGAAATATTAGTTAATAAATAATTCAACCAATATTTTTAAGGTAATAGCAAATTATAGTAGAATTATCGAAATATTAGTTAATATATAAATTTAAAATATTTTTCAATTAATTAAAATATTAATTAATAAAAAATCTTTGCTAAACTATGTTAATTACAACTTATATTTTTTCTAATAAAATAATATAAATAAATAATCTAGGCCCCAAAAAAGTAATATCAATAAATAATCAAATATTTATATCAATCACTAATTAGAATAATTCTACTTTTAATATTATATAACTGGTAATTATATACAAACTTATATAAAAAAATTGAAATTAAAATAATTATATTTATTGTTATATTAAAATCAATAAATTAAATATCTACATTCATTATAATAATTATACTGACAAATATATAGTAATTATAATTAATCACAATAAATTAACAATTATACTATAAATCAACAATAATTATTAATAATTAATAATTAGAGTATATTTTTATATTAATTAATTAACAAATAATTGCAATATCGCATTATCTAATAAATAACCAATTAGGAATTATCAAAATATTAGTTAATAAATAATTTAATCAATATTTTTTAAATAATAGCAACTTATAGTAGAATGATCGTTTTTATTAATATATAAATTAAAAATATTTTCAATAAATTAAAATATTAATTAATAAAAATATTTTGAAACTATATTAATTATATATTAATGTCATTTTCTACTAAAATAATAATATTAATAAATAATCAAATACATATATCAATCACCAATTAGAATAATTCTACTTTCAATATTCTATTATTAGTAGTTAAATAGTAATTATAAAAATAATTATATTACATAAATAAATAGTCGGCCAATAAAGATCTATATATTAATTAATAAGTTAAAAGCAATGTTTATAATACTTGAATAATATTAATTTAAATAATTAATGATTTGATTATTTATTATTGTCATTATTTTATTACTTTTTTTTCAATATTTTTTAATACTATTTATTTTTAGGAATTGTTATTAAATACTATTAAATAAAAATACCGAAATAATAGTATGCTAACAACTAAATTAAGTATTTAAAAATTAAAACAATATAACATAGCGTGTTATAATTTATGATATTAAAGTAATATAATGGGAGGTTACATAGCATATATTCAGTCAATATATAAATATATAAAATATATAGCACCAGTTAATTATGATATATTAATATACTGTTACTAAAATATAATTAATATCAAAATAATTTAATATTATAATGTATGCATATATCTTTATATGTCGTTACTCTTTTAAATAAAATCATTAAATGAATTACGTCAAAAATCAGCAATAATGTTAGTTAAAATTGTAGGTCTTACCTATAATTTAAATGTACAAACTTATTAAATGTGATTTAAAAAAGTTAATATTGGAATCTTAATATATTGATTTTACTTTTTATATATTTCCGAATTTTATTCTTTTAAAATTTTATAATAAAAAATGCATTAAACTTATTACTTTATAAATTTATAACAATATTAAATCCATATATTAGATTCTCAAGAGTAAAAATATACACAATTTAATATTATTAGTAGTAAACATAAAGTCAAATAAAAATATAGTAATATCTTAATGTTAGTAACCGATATATTTTTTTATAAAATAAACATGTGTTATCATACATGTTTCTAGTGTTATCTCCAATAAAAAGGGAAACGAATCGCGAACCAAGACCTAAGCTGTTCATATTAATATACATATACAGATAGAGCCTAGAGTCATTCTACACATTATAGAACCAATTAATCGCGTTCAAACAACAAAAGAACTGAACTATTCAAGATAACTGCAAAGCCCTATGAAAATGGTGGTAAAGTCTAGCTGATGCGTGCTTCATTTTAAAAGCAAAAGGCCAGAAAAAAAAAATAGCAGCATAAATAGAAATCACTGTTCTTAACAATTTTAAACCCTAACTGAGACATCAGAGTAAAGCATATCACGAATTGCAAAAATCAGGATAGATACTCAAAGTTGGTGGCGTGTGCTAATAAAACAGCTTGTTACACGTATTTATTTCCTACTCTGAAGCAGAAAATAACTAATCAAATATAATACCTCTTAACTTTTGATGATGTGGGCCAAAATGAAACAAATCTCTTCACTAAAGCCCAAGTTAGTGAAAATCACAAACTATCAACTCACAGTGACAGGAAATAATCGAGGAATGATTTTAACAGCATTTGAATGCAGAACTACCTACTTCGCCAACCAGAAGCAGACTTGGGAATGAGTGTGATAGCATTTGAGGCAGCTTCTAACCTACATCATTGTTAAGCGTCATCTGTTAATAAGTTTAAATACAATGCAAAAGGAGAAAGATTCACATTCATGTGAACTCATGGGCACATCTACATGCTCCACACACACACACACACACACAGAGGTAAACGAGAGAGAGAGAGGGAGCACTTCTAACCTAACTTTTGTTGAACTTGTTTCCAGCACTTGACCTTCAAAAATTATCTCATCCAGGATAGCATATCTGTAAAGGATTGTTGACCATGGAACAGAACATTACCAGACTAAAGCAATTATATGATACATTTAAAATTCCGTCAATGACCCCAGCAGAATATATTAGTAAGAAAGCATTCAACCGACTTTGATCAGTTTTGAGTGTTCATTTAGGATGTTACAGTGACGTAACAAAAAGTGATTATCAAGCATATTCCAAAGACAGCCCGTGGCTAGCGGGGCATGAAGGCACTAATGTTCAGCTAGCTTTGGCAGCAACAAAGGATTCACTACAAAATCAACAAAATAGGCTATCAAGTAAAATACTGTTAAGTTAACTTCCAAACTGACTCTAAACAAGAAGCTTTCGCAGCCATCAAGTAACGTTTGAAACCTGAACCTGAAGCATACCCCATATACGTTTTCCAAAAACATCATCTCGTATAACCTTGCTGTAATTGAACACAATGTCAAGCTTGCAAACATTCTTGAAGCATTTGTCCAACATTTCCACAAAGACTGAAGGTATCACATTTAAAGTAAGTAAAATTATCCTATATTTGAAATAAATATCAGCAATTTTTGTTATATCCAGCTTTGTAATTTATAAAGGAAATGCATGACAAACCTGATATATCATTCTCATCAGAGAACATGCAATTTTTAGAGCCAAGAATTTTATTGAATCTTATAGTTTCATAACAATAATTGTTAACATCGTCCATACAAAAAGGACTTTAGTCAATCTTATAGCTAAGGCAACTATTATGCCATCAAGAGTCTTAGTCAATAAGGGCTTAAAGACTTGAAGTGGCAGGATGGTAGCTGACTTCAGTAATATATCACCTTTCAAATAAAAAAAAAAAACAAAACATCATCCATAAAAAAAAAGATGGTTATGTACAACATCTAGAGATTTCATTGATGCAACCAAACCTTGCCACCTAAAAGACACCTGGGGTAAACTCAACTAAGTTGGTGGCACAACAATCTTCTCTAGTTCCAGCGCACATGAATATTAATGTTTTTTTATCTCCTGTCCAGTAATTGCTCATACAAGAGAATCTATTTCATGAAAAGGTGCATCTGAACTGCATTCAACTTCAAATCATCACAAAAACCATCAAATGCTTGCTTCATCTGTATGAAAAGTTTTCTCATCTATAATGCAAGATAAACATTCAGACATCTCCAAGAATTGTGTAATTGAAATCTTGATTTTGTAAAAATCATAACACAGAAGAACAACATTTCATAACTTGATGACGCCATCTAGCTCTACAAGAAAAGTTAGAAGCATACCTTGTATCAAGTCAAGCACGGCTAGTTCAATTTCAGAACTATATACAACAACAAAGTCAAGAGTAGCAAAATGCTTGTATAGAAGGCGACTATCCTGCAAGTGAGAATTCAAAAACGATTAAACAAAGTTCTACAACAAAGCAGAGCTAAAATAAAGCTATGGCAGTTATTACACACGATTGAAACAACAAGTTTAAATCAAGAGGAGAAGGAAATGAAAATTAATAGATTCCAACCTTAAAATAACAAGGAAATGAAAATTAAATTAGAAATGAAGAAAAAATAAAAGATAAAAGAAATTACCGGACCAAAAATGGATTCAGCCTCTATGAAATTGCTTACGTTCTCAGCTCTACAGCACAAGACTGTTTAAAGATCAAAATCAAAGTTAAAGCAAATAAAATAGAAAAATAAAATATAAACTCTAAGTATAAATTCAAGAATGATCGATTACGTCAAATCATCAATGAGATTAGAAAACCTCATCTAACATTCATGCGATCCAAACAGATCGGCAATTCAAATTAATTACAGCTAAAGTAAGAAGAAGAGGACGAAGAAGAAGAATGTTGGTAAGAGATCGGAACCCGCAAAAACGCTTCGTGTAAGCTCCTGCTGCTTTTCCACTGGCCGATTTAACGAAATTCAGAGCCACATCGATTATTGCAAATGAATTTGAACAAGTTAATAAGATCGTGGTCTTCATTTTAATAGTACAACGACACTCAAAAAGAGAAAGAGAAACTTACCAGATATTCGTAAAATTTTGCAAGGCGAGGCTTGCCGTGAGTGTTCATCACCATCACAGCTTATATCATCTTCGCTCCTCTCTCAGTCCACTCTTTCCCTCTAAGGCCGAACAGAATTACAATATATATATATATATATATATATAATGTCCTGAAATATGTAAATGGACAAAAAAGTCCTCGATCAGTGAACGGAAACCAATATAAACGGGGTTAAATTAGGAATATAATAATATTGGACAAAACCAAATTATTACTCCCATTAGGGTGAAATTAGGGAATTGACAAACGAAATTGTAATGTCTTAATAACATAATAATCCACGTCGTCTCTAACCCGGACGAGCCCTAGAATTACGAGACCTAGTTTGACAGTTATAGCAAATACATACTCTAGATAGTCGGTCCTCAGGGAAATTAAATGTCTATGTTGGGTTCCGACCGAAAAAAGAAATATTTGTTTTGCAGACGAAGCCATGAAGTTTTTACTTTAATCTCAATAAAAGTGTCAAAAATAACTTTAAATGTTGAACAAACGAAATAGACAAATGAAGTTTGTGTATGTTTGTTTTTGATGAATGATCGCACAATATGTTGGTTGGTGTTCAGTGTCCACCTACAAATTTTTGTTTCTGTGGGATTCTGAACTTGTCTGTAGTTTGCATTAATGTGTGCCCGTCAAAAGATTAAATAGAGATCTTAAAGAGCCTAAGCTAAATTACAAAAATAATTCCTCTTATCTCATCAACCCCATGTCAGAAGGTGCTAGTCCGACAACTAGAGGGCTTGTAACCCGTAACTTTCTGTTTCTCCACGTCAAAAACCCAAATGCATAACCCTTCCTTGGACCGGCTACTTCAAAATGCACGGTGAAACTTATCTTTTGTCCATAGCTGTGAAAGATTAAACGCTTTGGCACTACAGTTATATTGATGCCAATAGGAGAAGACACTACAGCTTTATAGGTACTTTTTGGTTTCCCTACATTTGTCACCGTTCGGATCACTGATGTTCTGTCTCTAAGATTAACCACCGTGATAGAGGGATAATTCAGGTCAGAAGCTGTTCTCAGTGTCTCCTTACATGTGCTGTTGTCTCTTGTAATCAAGTGGAGGGATTTCTCGTCGTAACCAATAGAACAGAGAAATGCTCTATACTCTTTTGGCTGCACATCGTAGATGAGACCAGGATCAAGCACTTTTCTGGGGTTCACAAAGCCAGACCCATAATCAAATGCATTTGCCCTCCCTCCCTCAGGATCCACTGTGATGGGCTTGCGTTTCTTATCTAGGATGGTAGCTGGATATGCCATTTATAATCAGATTATCATAGGATAGAAGGGTCAGAACAAAAAAAAAAAAACAACAAAAGAAAGCTGATGACTCCAAACCCAAGCAGAAAGTTGATGACTCCAAACCCAAGCGAGATTCAACATTACTTTAGTATTTCTATTTCCTTTCCAGTTATAAGACAAAAAGGAGGAAAAAATGAATCTTGAGTAAATCAAAGACAAACCACGGTTACGGAATATATCTGTTAATGCTCAGCTCTATCTGAATCCGAATCAGGAAATGTCGCAATCAAGCAATTGCAACTTACAAAAGCAGTTTTCGAATTTAGCCAATAAATTCTAAAATACAAACAGAACTTAAAGAAGGAAAAGTAAGAAAAATCTGATTGACAGTCAAATCATATTTTGGTGCATTCAATAGAATAGAAACAGAACTACAAATATTATCAAACATTTGGAGAAAAAAACTTCGAGCATGTATGAAACATGAAAACCTTTCACCTGTTGTCATTAATGCAGATTTGATAGCAGATGGAGACCATGAAGGATGAACTGCTTTGACCAAGGTTGCAATTCCTGTTACATGTGGGCAAGCCATGGAAGTTCCAGAGAGGACGTTAAATTGCATTTTTCCAATTGCCGGTGACCAGGCTGCCAGGATGTTAAGTCCAGGGGCTGTGATATCAGGCTACAAAAGCAAAATGATCAGGAAACAAAATGAACTAAGTGTTAAGGCATGAAGGACACTTAAACTAGTAGCTACAAGCCTACAAAATTCAACACGTCCAAAAAAATTTTATTAACCTTTAATTGAAATTGCACCTTTAAAATTTCTGGAGTCAGAGCATTGGGACCCTTCGAAGAAAATGCTGCAACTCGGGGTGCGGGATGAGATCCCAAAACAGTCCTTGCGTTGAAAATTCTAGAGGTTGCATCACTGTTCAAAATAACAATTGCCTGGAATGAGACATGCAGATAAACCTGAATACTAGAAAGTCAAATCTGTATATTCACAATGGCAAACAGAGACCGTGTCTGATTAACGTAGGAAATAATCTTGTCTCCTGTAATTCTTCCAACTATAGCTGCAGGAATAACAAAAGGGACGGCAACATCCTTATCTGCCTCATCAATGAGGATCATCCCAACTCCACCAGCTTCTTTCACTACCTCGCTCTTAGCCAATTTTGACTCTGATGAACCCTCAGCATGTCGACAGACCAAAACTTTCCCTCTGACTCTGGTAATATTCAAGGAGCTCTCTAGACAATAGCTATGAAACCAAGAAAGAACAATTATTATAACTTCCCCACTTAACATCCTAAGTGTATTACTTTTAGAAGTTGTGCTTCACCTGGATTGATAAGGGGTAAAGTATCCTGCATAGGCTTCAGAGGCAGAGATGATCCTTGCAGAGGCATTCATTTCAGTGAGACTGAGGCTTTCCCCCTATTCAATGACAGAAAACTGATGAAGCTCAGAAGAGGGGCGGGGGAGCAATTCAGTATGTCCAAAAGTAAGAAGGTAATTAGAATTACCGTAAAGTTAGTACCATCTCCTAGAACAATATCAGATGTGAACTCTCTATCTGTTGAACTAGCAGCAACAGTGATCACCCATGGGGCAACGTTTGTGGCAGAACCTTGACTTCCTTCATTCCCAACTGAAGCAACAACCAAAATTCCATGGCTAGCAGCATGGAAAGACCCCACAGAGATGGCATCATTGAAATAATCTCCCTGAGGAGCATCAGGGCCCAGAGACAGGGACAAAATGTGCACCCCATCTCTAATTGCATCATCAAAGGCAGCTAGTAAGTCAACATCATAGCATCCAGAGTCCCAACATGTCTTGTACACTGCCACTCTGGCGACTGGGGCACCTCCTCTAGCCCCTCCCGCAGCCAACCCACTATAATTCATGTTTTTCACATAGCGACCAACGGCTGTAGAGGCTGTATGGCTGCCATGACCAGAACTATCCCTAGGAGATCTGAACAACAGTGTATTTTCTGAAACTCCTTCAGCTTCATAGCCGCTCATATAGTATCTTGCTCCAATGACTTTCCTATGTGAAATATTGGTTTTCAATTATGACGATCCCTCAAGTATCTACCAAACAGAAGTCTGTTGAATGAAACAACACAAAAGGCATAATTATGAGGAAACCTGTTGCAAGATGAAGCATTGAATGCTTCACCTGACTGGCATTGCCCCTTCCATTGATCTGGCACGGGAGGCATGTTGGCATCACTAAAACTTGGGGATTCAGGCCAAATTCCTGTATCACTACCATTTTACTTTCCATATAAATAAATAAAAATCCAATAAATAGTTTTTGTACAACTGGAGGCCACACAATGCAGATCATGCATGAAGCAATAACACGTGACTGCCAGGATAAAAAACCTGGTTCAATTATTTACTAAGCATTTGAAAAATCAGAGATTGACTGTGAGAGCATAATTATAGATAGACACGGAGAAGTCTTTATTACTAATACAAATGGGGGTGACTCACGGCAGTCCTGATGACCACTTTTATTTCAACAGTTGGAATACACATTTCAATTACTGTTGAAAACGTAATTGAAAGTTGAAACGTTGGAATGATAGACTGAAAGACAAACAGAGCCTTTTAAGGATGAATTCATGAATGAAATTAAGAACCATATGTCTATGGACAATGGATTACCCCTTCTGAAGTTAAGGACTATACATGAAGTCGGATATGAATATATTACTCCTAAACTAGTAGTTTCTAATGAATGAAGAAAACTAGATAAAGCTTACCTGTATCAATAAAACCAACGATAACATTGACTTGGTTCCTGGTTGAATATCCAGGAATCTCCGTTATTTCGTCGCCAACAAGGCCGATGAAATCCCATGAGTGAGTTGTGTGTAGCCTTCTTTTCAAATTTGGGAACACAGAGACCACGCCGGACAGTTCTGGGGTTTTTTTTTTGGGTGAATCAGAAAACGACTTGCATCTTGTATGTAAAGCAGAGAATTAAACAAAAATTGGAGTTCCGAGAAATCTATCCCTCATTACAGAACACAGACAAAGAGACAAAAAGAACAGCAAGGAAGAAAGAAATAAAATTCCAGAAACTCACTAGCTATCTTTGAAGCCTGGCGGTCCGTCAATTTGGCAGCAAAGCCCTTGAAACCGTGTTTGTAACTGTAGACGTGAGATGCCTGCGCTTTCTCGATGCTGTTCTTGTTTGAATGTCAAGCAACCACATAGGAGTATACCCAATAAGATAAGCACCGATAAAATGTTACGGCGGGGAGAATTAAGGGGAAAAAGAAAAGGAAGAACAAGTACCTTCCACCGTGAACAACAGTGAGCATTTGGTGGTGGAGGCTGAGAATGTCATCGGGGTCCTCACCATTTGTACTTCCCATATATACCACATACACCTGCAACCACCACAACCCAACTAAACCATGAGCCTATGAAATTCAGAAGATAGTTTAATGGAAACCCAGAACCGGCATTGCTGCCAATGTAATGCACCTTGGCAGAAAAGCAAATATGACTTTGTGCAAGAAAAACCCAGAGGAACAGATGAGCGGTGAAACTCCTACGACTCCTGGCGGGAGCCATTTCAGGAAAAACTTTCGCAATAAGGTAAAGTGTAGTAAGAAGAAAGAGAGGGAGGGTAGACCGCAGTGCGCAGCGTTGCAGGCAGCCAATTTTAAACGGGCTTGCCGGTGTGGGAGGCAAGGTAGAAGTGCCAGACTGCCAGTAGAGAAGGATATAATGATAATCTAATAAAAAGAATACAAGTATAAAGGCATAACGCGACAGAAACGCCCATAAAACCGTGAAGGAAGAGTGCACTGCACAGCTGAGTGGAGTGCTGGTTTGCTTTGCTTTTTACTTTTAGCAACCAACCAGCCACGCTCCAATAAGACACAGAAAAGTTTCCCTCAATTCTCGGGCGCCAGCAACCATCCATACCATATTCCTATTGGTACCCCTAGTATTTTTCAATTTTCAAAGAAATCCTCTTCTCCTGGACTCTAGTCTCTAGATTTAACGTGTGTAAATATCTACTATTTTAATCCATATCATGTAAATGTTTTATTGTTTTTGTGTTTGTGAAAATCTGAACCTACTTTTCTGATACAGTTAGTAAAAAAGATGTTGCCGTAACTTAATTTCTATTTACCAAAAATGATTAGAAATCATATAAAGTCAACACTTGCACTCGAGCAAACCACCTAAAGCAAGGAATCTGGCTATGAGCTATGCACAAAACATTATTATCATCATCGTAATCTACTGACTTCATATCACCAATCTGATACAATAATGAACAATAATTGCTTTATGGCACTAAAGGCCACAACCGCTCATTATTTAACCATAAAAAATGCCAATAGTATATGTGCTAATTATTGTTATCTAAAATTCAAATAGTGTTATTACTATGCTAATAATTAATTTTGATTTGATTTGGTTTGGTTGTAGTTTGTGCAATTAACAACACTGGTTGAGCCTGCGGACAAAGGACCGGCTGTAGTGGCGTGAAAAAGAATGATCAAACTTTAACGAGGAGAATTTTAGTTGGAATATTTTAATCTCAGTGCTTGAACCATAAAGGAAACTGAAACTATTAAAAGTTGTATAATTATTTTGAGTCTATTTTTATGAAATTAAATGACTTTTCAGTTGACTGCTACGAGAACGATCCTTTCGGTGGAAACTACTGATTCAAAGCTCGGGCCTCCTATACACGAGTTGTTGTAGCTGAGTGTACGCCGATTATGGCTGTTATGATTACATTAATCATGCTGGTGCTGAAATGATTTTGATCCTTAATCTCAAATTATAAACCATTATCCCTATTCTCGTTACCTACATGCATACATATAATATCCTCCAAGTTGATATTCATCCTTAGAAGGCAACCAAGCAATTCCCTTTCATTAGAGTGACTAACAAGCCAAGGACTCAGGAATGGCATACAAAAAATTAAGTGAAAATTGTGAGAAATGACTTTCGCAGTAAAGTGACTTTAAAAATAACTGTATTTATAATTTTAATTGTTTTTAGTCAATTTTTGATACGACTTGACAAGAATATCTTTTAAACCAATTAATCTAAATGAAGGTGCATCTCGGTTTTTTTCTTTCTACTCTCCCGCCATTCAGCTAAAAATTCTAAAATTAAATCTCGATTTATATTTAGCTATCCCTCTGTCTAGCTCTCCAATGCCATCGGGGTATATATCTAGTCGTCTAGCTCTCCAATGCCATCGGGGTATATATCTAGCCATCTAGCTCTCCAACGCCATCGAGGTCTACATCAGCAGCCAACTTTCTCACGATTTCAAAATGCAGAGATGACATCAAGGTATTTGTTATGAGTTCTTGAGTTTATTTAGGGTTATTCATAGAACAAAAAAGTTGATAGGTAAATTATATGAGTTTGGAAACTTAAATCTGGCTGGGAATAGCAAAATCAATTAGTTTATAGGTGATGTGTGAATATTTGTTAGACATTGAGTCACTAGATATTAGGGTGTGTGATTGGATATTAGGAATCGTAACCTATTTATTTGGCATTAGGTGCTTGAATATTACATGACTGAATATTTGTTGAACATTGCGTGACTTGTTTATAGACATTACATGATTGAATATTTGTTGAGCGTTGCGTGACTTGGTTAAAGGCATTACGTGACTGAATATTTGTTGAGCATTGCGTGGCAATGCATGACTTTATCTATCTAATGCTGACGGTGATTATCTACTAATTCAGCCCCCTTAAAAACAAATTGTGTAAAATTAGAAGAGAAATAGGCTAAAGCTGTTTAGTAAACTGTTTAACAAAATAAATTATATAAGTTGTAATTTCAGTTAAAAGTACCATAAAGGATATTGAGTGTCATCTTCAATAACCTAATAAGCTATAATGTAATTCTTGAAGTTTATATATAATTTTAGATGTTAAAATCAAAGAAATCAATAAACGAAACAATTTTCAGACTTGTATAGTAGCAATAGTATTAGATTTTGGTTGGTCTACCAAGCAATCGGACCATGATGTTTAAATTAAAAAAAAAAAAAAGAGGAAACAATAAATATGTAACATTAAAATCCTTTTGATTAGTGAAAAAGAGAAAAAACCTTTAAGCTGCTTTTTATTACGAATTTCTTGAAAAATGATGTTTGGCTTGACTTTTACTTTTAAGAGATAAATAAGATGAAACTTCAAGCCGAACAGGTACTTAATAACCAATTCAGCGCCCTTCATTGCACTTATATGGGTGTAAAAAACGAAGAGTCAGCATTCATGCTTATAAATAAAGGGAACCATTAACCATTTGAATCAAATTCAATTATCTAAATCAATCTCAGATTATTATAAAATGGCCTCTAGAGATCCAAGAGTCGATAATGGGGAAGAGGCAGCCTTTGAAGAGAAGGAGATGCCTCTGAGGGAGAAGGTGGAGATATTCCAACAAGAGATGGATGCCCTCATCAACAAGCTGATGGCCAAGACTTTTGAACTGGAGGCTGCCATCTTGGGCAACAACAAGATTCTCGCCGAGATAAATGAAATAGTAGATGAACTAAGGAAGAAATGAATTACGGTTCATTTTTTTTTGTATCATCTCCTTTTATTTCAGAGAATCTAGTTAATAAAATTTTAAGAATTTTCATTGAGTAGATATTTTCTTATGTCTTTTCTTATTTTTATTTTCTTCATTTAAGTTATATTATGCTGAATAACTTCGTGAATGGATATTAAGCATTGCGTGGCCTATTATTAGGTATTGGGAGACTGAGTTATACGCGGTGCGTGAATTGTGCAATGCATATCTTCTGTTGAGACATTGCGTGAGTGGTTTGTATGTATATGGAATAAAGTACATAGGTTGACATGTTGTTATGTATTGGGTGACGTTGGGCCAGTACGTGACTGGTTAAGTTGGCATAACGTGAGTGGATATTAGGCATCAATTAACTTATCATTAAGTATTGCGAGACTGATGGTGTGTGACTTGTGCAATTCACCTCTTGTTTTGAGGCTTATTATTATTAGGCATTGAGTGACTTATTTTTAAGCGTTGCGAGCCTTGCGGTGCGTGACTGACTTGTGCAATTCGTATGTTATTTTGAAACTTTTGTTCAGTAGTTTTTTAGGCATTGCATGACTGATTTTTATATGTTGCGTGACATGTTGTTATGTATTGCAAGAGTGCAGGCGCGTGACTTGTGCAATTCGCCTCTTGTTTTGGGGCGTTTGTTCACTAGTTTTTAGGTATTGCATGAATATGTATTAGGCATTGCGACACTTAATTTCTGTTAAATTTCAAAGGTCGATCAAATGTGACTTAGGCATTACGTAAGTGGTTTCTATGCATTGAGGGGCAATATCTGATAAATTGACTGATTGTCACACTTATTTTCTTTTAAATTTCAGCGGCCTGCCAAATGTGAAGCTTATGATTACATACGGTGGTCATTGGGTCAATGACACTTACAAGGGTGGTGAGACACGAGTAAGGGGTGTTGGGAGTGATTTATCATTTTCGGGCCTAGTGAAGCTGGTTGAAGAGGTTGTTGGGGTCAACTCACATAATAATGAAATCGAGCTACATACATCGCTCAGTCATGCCATAAGGGTTTCGCGCACAGTTATCAGAGATGATGAAGATGTAGTAAGTATTCTACGAGATGAGAGGGCAATTATTGTGTTTGTGACAGTTAAAACAGGAAATGCAAACGATATTCCACATGAACACGATATTCAACATAGTAATCACCTACAATAGAATGTTAATTATTCTGACATACCACACCATGCATTTCCAAACAAACAACTATGGCAATCACATTTGACGTATCCTCATGAGTTTCAACAACTCGGCACACACATGAGGTGTCTGCAAATGATGTCCGCACAATTTCGATCGGAATGTGCATCGAACGAAATACTTGGTACTTTGCAACAAACATAACTATCGCTCGAAAATGCATTGGGTCCATTGTCATTTGCAAACAACACTGTGATGGTTGTGAGTGATGATGATGCATCTGATAAGATAGAAGATGATGTTGAAGAAGACGACACAGCGGATTGGAATGATAAGTTGCGTGATGACTGTGAAGATGATTATGCTGGTAGACATGAAGACCGTTCAAAGGACGACAGGGTTGAGCAGACCGACATTCCTGGTTGTAATCATGCAGATAGCGGTAGAGGTCATACCACAACTGTTGTGTTAGAAGAGGTTGAGTTGGACGACAATGCCACAACCGTTGAATTAAAAGATGTTGAGGGTGTCAACCCTATTTACAAGAACGCCATTGCACTTGAGAACGGCATTTGTTCGCCTGACGATAGTGATCAAGAGAGGGTAAATACAGGGGTATCTCATCAATGGATTATTCTTGAGCTAGATATGATATCCTTCCAAACAGTTAGGAGTGAGGAATCCAGATCAATGGACGACCACTTATATCGCGAAAAAATGCTTCCATTGAAGGCTGAATTGAAATGAGCTTTGAGCATGTTGACACTAAAAGAGCATTTTGAGGTTAGAGTTAAAAAGTCATGTCACACTCATTTTGAGGTTAATTGTAAGGATAAGGCATGCAAGTTTGTTTTACGAGAAACGAAATTGCTTGAGGGAAAATATTGAAAACTTCGAACGTTCCAGAAGATACACACATGTACTATTGATGGTTTGCAATATGGGTACCAAACTGCTAGCTCTAGGGTAATTGGTGAGCTTACTTCCACCAGGGTGTAAGAAAATTATGTAACCCCATTGAGACCAAAGGAAATAATTGAAGAGACGAATCGCAAGTAGGGATTGCAATGCCTATATGGTAAGGCCTAGCAAGTGAAGGAGTATGCAGAGAGTCCTGTGTTCGGTCCGCCGAAAGAGTCATTTCAACTCCTTCCCTCGTATTTTCATATGTTGAAATGTGAAAATCTCGATACTATCACGTGTGTCACTACGGATGGGGAACAATGATTCAAATATTGTTTCTGGGCGTTTGAGTCATGTATTCGGGGGTTTAGTGTTGTAATATGGCCTGTAGTCGCTATTGATGCCACACATCTGAAAGGCAGATTCAAGGGTATTTTGTTTGTGGCGGTATGCAAATATGTGAATGAGCAGATATATCCACTTGCATTTGGCATTGGCCACGTTGAAGAAGAAAAGTCTTGGTCGTGGTTTCTTAACCAATTACGTTGTGCAATTGATTGTCCTGAAAATGCAATGTTCATTTCTGATCAGCATTTTAGCGTTAAGAATGCAATTCAAAAAGTGTACAAGGACGCTCATCACGATCTATGCAATTACCACTTAGGGAAAAAAGTTAGAAACAAGTTCAAGCGCAAAGATGTTGCCGCGATTTTCACCATGGCCGCCAACTGCTATAGGCTTGCCAATTTTAACAGACATATGAATCAACTGAAATAGCTTTGCAAACCTGCTTATGTCAGCTTTATGAGATTAAGCATTGAGATATGGGCACGTGCACGGTCACCAGTAAGGCAATACAAGCTAATGACATCCAACATTGCGGAGTGTATTAACTCTTGCCTAAGGCATGTAAGAAAAATGCCAATAACAATGTTGATCGAGTGCATCAGAGGCATGTTTCAACGTTGGTTCCATGACCGGCACAATGAGGCATTGAATTTGATCACACCCCTCAGCTCTTGGGCTACAGATTTGTTGAACAGACAATTCAATGAAGCATGTCACTTTTTCATACAAGCAATCAATCAGGTGGAGTTTCAAGTTATAGGCGGGACTAAGGACAAAGTGGTCAACCTCTCCACCAAGAAGTGTTCATGCGGTGAGTTCCAGACCGATCTACTCCCTTGCACGCATGCCATGGCAGCAATAAGGTATGAACTATGATGTTTTGTTATTTTGTGCATGATGAATTGAATTTTTGCATTGTTCACCAACTGTGATTTCATTGCCTTATCAGTAAGTGCAAACGTGTAGCTATTGAATTCTGCTCGGACTATTATAAGATTCTATCTTAGGTGGAGGCATATGCGATTCCCATTCGCCCGGTTGGGCATCCCAATGAGTGGGACATCCCCCATGATACAAAATAGGTGAGTCACGCGATTCAAGATCAATTAGTCATGCAATCCCATATCATCTAGTCATGCGATTCCATAAGAATTGGTAACGCCACTTTATATATACTACTCAATCGACTCCATATCAACTAGTAACGCAATTCCATAATAACTAGTCAAGCGACTCTATTTTTTTACTCACGCGATTTGAGAATAAATACTCACGCCATTCCATAATAACTAGTAACGTCACTCCATATTTACTACTCACGCGAGTCAATATGAACTACTCACGCGATTCTAAATCTTAACGGTTCATGCGATCCATATTTACTACTCACTCAATTCAAAGTCGATTAGTCACCCAATTCTATATTAACTACTGACGTGATTCAAAATTTAGTACTCGCGTGACTCCATAACAAATACTCCCGTGAATCAATATCAAGTGGTGACGCAATTCCATCTCCACCATTCACGTAATTCAATATCAACTGCTTACAACCCTATCACGCAATGCAATTCAACATGTCATATAGGCTATAAAGTAAAGAAGTAAAAAGGGGTTGGCATATGTAAATACATGAACGCTGTCATGTAAATTGTGTAAATTAGTAACAGATTTTATGATATGAATAAGAAAAAAATGATGTTGTTCTTATTGGACTCGTATGCTTATCACGTGAATGATTACAAAGAATAATATGAAAATGATACAGAATAATGTTATTTAGAGATTGAAAAAGAATAAACAAATTAAAAAACTTTACAACTTATGCTATTTGCAAAAATCTCAAGCGCAAACTTTTTTCGAATACCCTCTATAGCATTTGCCTTCAGCGTTTGATCCTTCGACCCGATCAACCATTGTAACGAAGCTCTAACCCAATATCCGCAATTGTGCGAATCTTGTTGTATCGAGGTCTTTTAATTTAACCTATACTTCATCCGCATCAAAGGTCGCTTTTGACGACTCGAGCTGACAAAGTACCCCGCTTTGTGGCATATAATGGGAAACAATGATGTTAATGGACTCATCTGCTTATCACGCAAGCCGAACTTCAGTGCTTTTATCCTACTATACGATGAGTCCACTAACATCATAGTCCATTTCAACAAGTTAATGTGCACTACCACCTAGTGGTCGTCGAAATAGCACGGTACGAGAATTGAGTCAACCTCATGCCATGGAAAACCCCACGGAGGTCTCCCACCCCTTGCATACTGAAGCACATCGTCTGGCATTACCGCTTCACTCGGCTTGAATGTCTTCTCGTGGGGGAAGGCTGTATATTTTTTCTCAGACCCAGCAAAATAAGCTGTCAATTACATTATGCACAATAGTTAGATGCAATTAACTAATACACACCCCATACATTTGAATAATTACAACTCAATAAAATATAATATACTTACATAGAAGCTGGTGTCAACGATGTAGATTCTCTGCTTATAGTATTGTGGAAGGTGCTCATGCGCCCGCTTACACAACATGCTGATGCATGCATCAATCTGTTGGTTGTTCATCAACTTTGTCGGCATCTCCAATTGTCGAAAAAAATCAAGGCTCTCTTGCCCTTCAATGCCCAGAATGTTAACCCTGCATATTTATAATATAGTTAAATTATAGTGAAGTTACCTTAATACGAAGGTCATTTCTCACAATTTTTTTTTATAATAATACCCATGTTAAAAGGTCTATGTAATAAATACTTTAGAACCGTTAATCTCAATATTGTCTACTATTTTCATTTTACCTGGCTTGCTCGTTTTTCATGAAGGACTCATATCTGTCCTTCAAATCGTCCGTCATTTTTCACTGGACTAATAGCGGGTTAACATATGGGTTTCAAAGGTATTTGCTGGTCAAGCTCACACATGCATCTTCGGGCTCAGGTCGAGGTGGAGCCTCAAGAGAAAGTGTGATCTGACCATTTGGGGGGGCCTCTGCTAAAGTTAGTATAGAAGTAGGACTCGCGGAAGTTTTAGTTTGACTACTTACAAGAGGTGGAGCCTCGGGAGGTGTGTGTTGAGAATGCTGGGTTGCCATTATTAGAGATAGGATAGGAACAGAATAATGTTCGATCGGCCAGCGAGAAGTGAGCTTCGAGTCGATGCACTTGATCGATTTATGCCACCTGCATCGTCAAGATCAACCCCAATACCGCTGCCCTCTTTGTCGCGCGCACCCTCCTCTTTACCCATCGATCGACCCTAAACGATCAAAAAAATCAAACACATTAGAACAGTGTATACATCGTACATGTTATAACTCATGCGATGAATAACATAAAACCTTATATGTCAACACGGTCGATCAGCCGACTCACAATCCGATCCTTCAGCCCTTGCAGTGAGTGTTGGATATGCTCATGCACTGACTGCATCTGCATCTGCATAACCCGCTAAATCTTCAACTGCATTGACTGTTGGATCTCCAATTGCATTGCATGCATCTATATATGCATATTCGTCTGCAATGACTGGAGGTCTTTCTTTCACTGTGTTCGTATATTTTGCAACTCTCGCTTAATGCTTGTAGTCATTTATGGACACAGCTACTGATTGCGTGGCTAAGCATGAGGGGCAGCAGCAGAAGTAGGAGGAGGGGCAGTAACAGAAGCAGGAGTAGCAGCATGAGAAGCACCATGAAGAGTTGTAGGAGGAGAATTAGGTGCCTCAACAACACCGAACTCGGAATGGACTTCCTCGTTTGTGGTGCGTCTCTACTTAACGGCTCATCTACCAGACTTTTCCCTTTGCGATCCATTATTTTCCTCCTTTGCTAGGGATCGAATTCTGGCCGACCCTCCAACTTCTATAATGGAACGTATTGTTACCCCTCGGAGATATTGACCTCAATGTCCGCCCAATATGCAATTCACATCTTTTCTGCCGTTGGCTCTAACGTCCTCACTGTCCACAATTGTACAAAAACATACATTGCCATTAAGTATAACTCTCGCTACCCTATGACAATAAAAATAAAGTTTAATAAAATAAAAAAATATGGTTTCTTTACTCATCTTGCCCTCTCTGTCCAAACTTGCAATATTGGCGTGGAAGTTTGTAGGCCTCTCGTCACATTGCCATTTAAGCATTCTTAGCCAAACTTGTTCGGACTGCTGCTGCCTTCCGAACAAGCTTTTGATTTCAAGTATTGCTTCCAACGCCTAAAACTGCACATCAATTGTGTAACATTTTTACTAACCTCATAAATTTTTATGCGAAAAGAATAATGATAATGATAAACATTAGGGTATGGCAGACTACCTGAAACGTCCATATGAATATATAGAGGTGGTAGCGCTTCTTCTCTGTTACGCCTGCAGCATGAGGTTCAAAACCCCTCAACAAGTAATCCATAGTCAGACTCCAAACATATGTGCCCTATGGGAATGCATTCCACTCATCGATGTTATCGACCAACGACAACAACCATGGAACCGCTGATCGTCTATAGTCTTGACCGAATAAAACATTAGTTGGGATCAAAACGAGGGTCATCTTAGTCGCGTCTCCCTCCTGCTGAAATCGCCCTCCCTTGAACGTATCTAAAATCTGTTAGATCTTCACCTCCTTCCCCGATCCCCAATATTGTAGGTGAATTCCTCTAGGGAGGGCCTCGTACGAATTTACAATGAGGGCTAGTAGGGGACCAAACTTCAATCCTGTCACCAGACAGAACTCCTTCTTAGAAAAGTGGGCCTTCGTTTTCCCTATTGCAAACCATAACTCTGCCTCGATGGTGTCAGGTTCATTGATTCTGCGCAACATTAGGTTGTGCACGAGACTGGTGCAAAATAAACTCTTATCTGATTTGACATCCATCATGTGCCCAAAGCAAGTTCTCTTAAAGTTTTCCAACTTGTTTACTTGACACAGCATCTCACGTATCACATGCAGATGCGACCACTTACAGTAGATGTTAATGCCAGCATTAAACCCCTATCGGTGCCTCAGCACACAAAGCAAGGACTCCACGTTATCTTGCTCTGTTCCTGTGCTGGCCATCTGCAACATAAAACAGATAACATTCTCATTTTAGTCATGTCAATACCATCATTGTAGATTAACAAAAAAAAAAAACTAAAGGAATTTCTTAGAAATAGCCCTCTTCAGAAGCTCACTAAAAAAATAACCCTTACAATATTTTTAACTGTTTTTAGACAACTCTGAAACAGAATAATTAATCCAAGTGTGGAGCATGGATTATTAAGTAAATCAACATATACACATTAAAGTATTACAGTTGACCCAAAATAATACAAAATGAACCCAATGTCGGTCATGCAATGCCATGTAGATAAATTTCATGCAGTTATGACACTCGTGCAATTTCCTACAACAAGAGTCATGCAATGCTTAATCAATTAGTCACGCAATACCTACCATTAAATCACACAATGATTTATAAACAAGTCACGCAATTCTAAGAACAACTAATCGAATCACGCACACACTAACTAATGCTATGGCTGAACAATAGTCACGTAATAACTTAGAAATCAGTCATGCAAAGACCTATCAATCAGTCATGTAAAGTTAAACCCTTTTGCAATCACGCAAACCCTACGTGACCCCATGCCAAAATCTACTCACGCAAAAAGTGCCAACCACTTAAGCTAGTTCTCACTCACGCAATATCTAAACCCTCAACTGAATTCCTAACAAAAGGTCATAACATATACATATCAACCAGTCACGTATGCCTGGTCACCTTTCCACACCAACAACACCAACAATACCACCTTCATGTTTATATTAAAAAATTTCAAACAACAAGAATATCAATATGAACAAGCAATATGTATAGGTTTATACTCAAAAACTGTAACCCTAAACATGAACAATAACCATTTCTCCACATGGTTCAAAATAAAATAAAAAATTTATAAAAAAATATTATACATTTCTCAACGTAATATCAACTTCCTATCACTGCTCAATATGTGAACTACCTTTATGCGAATAATAATCACTCCAAAATGCTCTTATCACTACGAAAATGCTCGAAAGTTGAACCGTCGAAGAATGCTTTTAACAGAATTGCTTCTGAGGATATGTACGGTCTCTCGATGAAAACCAAAGAGTTGTAGTCCATATAAAGGACATACTTGACTCGTTAATAAGTTTCGGGTTGAGGCGTGGAGCCTAGCGAATGGGTCAGTTTCATTAAGGATAATTTTATTCATTTTTTTTTCTGTTATCTAAAAACAATTAAAATTATAAGAAGGATCATTCTCAAAAATGCCTTTTGCATGAGGCCCATTTTAAAAAAGTACTCAAAAATTAAATCAGTATATGGTTAGAACAAAATCAAATTAATACAACAAGACCTTTTGGAGTAATTCTGTAATTCAACCCGAGCTTCCTATTCCAACCAAGGAGCTTTGATTCAAGCAAGAAAACAATCTGTAGAAAAAGTACGTATGTATTCGTGCTAATTATGTAATTAGAAGCAAAACACAAAACAGAAGGTGGCTACTTAGGCAAGTATCTTACGGTAGATTGGAACGAGGCTGAGCCGAGAAGTACTCAAACAACCTTTCAAGGACGGCTAAATTAATAATATTCTCAAAATTATATTTTTGCTAAATATTCAGAAGCAAAAATGGTGTAGGAATGACTGGGGGCGTGATAGACAACAGAATCATAGATCCCAACGTCCCAGTTCTTCCCTGTTTGTAATCATTCACGGCAACACCTAAGAATCTCTATATCCTAAGAAACCCTATTTTGTACTAACGTAATCCCCCTTTCTCAAATCCTTGCCCCTTTTATATAATCTCCACGTGCTCCGAGTGTGTCTCAACATTGGAAGCCACACTCCATACACATTCCTATAGCTAGGTATTTATCTCCATAATTCTTCTTATGGCTTCCTCTCAGACATTTGAATCCTGTTCTGAGAACAAGATTCCTGTAGCTGATGAAACCTATCAACCGACCGAACATGTGCAACGAGCTCAATGGCTTCGAGCAGCCATTCTGGGAGCTAATGATGGGCTGCTTTCGACCACATCCCTAATGCTTGGTGTAGGTGCAGCAAAGGATGATAGATGGTCCATGATCCTGTCTGGACTAGCTGGAGCACTTGCAGGTGCCTGTAGCATGGCTGTTGGTGAGTTCGTTTCTGTTTCAACACAAAGAGATATTGAACAGGCAACTGCTGCTTGCTGCACTTCAAAAACTGACACAGGAATGCAACATGATCACGTCAAGAATCTTGATATGATTTCCAGTCCCACTACAGTTAAGGCAAGCAAGCTAAGAGAGACAAACTTAGGCATGTTAGATACCCCGACTCCTACAAGGACTGCACCATGCAGGAACCTGACCTGCAGTGAGCCAACAGAAAAAATACCACCTCCGGTTATAATTCTTGAGCCAAAGTTGCCCCAAGTCTTATCTCACGGAAGGTCTTCTATAATAAAAGTGATAACCAAAGATTTAAGTACTAAAGCAGTAGAATCGGTGCAAAATCACATGGAAAAAGCTCTTCCTAACCCGTATAAGGCCGCCGCCGCATCAACTTTGGCATTTTTATGTGGGTCAGTTGTACCTCTGGCAACCGCTGTTTTTATTGCAGAAAACATTATTCGGATTGTGGTGATTGCAGTGGTTACGTCTATAGCTCTTGCTCTCTTCGGGTGTTTTGGAGCTCATCTTGGTGGCTTACCAGTTAGGGTATCAGCAGCTAGAGTTCTGGTTGGAGGGTGGATTGCGATGGCAATTACTTACGGTTTGCTTAAGCCCTTCGATACAGATCATGAGAGCAGAGACACTGATTAATAAGGGCTATCGCCTCGTCCTATCCTGTTAGCTTCGGATGTAAGTATTATCAAAAAGCAGATTGCTGCCAGTTTCTCACAAAATCATGTAGCACCTGCTGATCTATATAGTTGTTTTCCTGGTAGATCCTAGCTAGAGATGGAGCTGCAGACTTTTGTATACTATAACTTTTCCGTTGTATCTTTTGCTATAGATTTTTCTCTTTTTTAAAATAAGTTAGTTTTGATTTTCTGCTGCATTTTCCGGCCAGCCATTCTGTTTCCAAAAGCTGACGTCGAATAATAATAGAAAACAAATGGGACGTACGTATACGGTGGCATATATATACGGTTGAATTCCTGCAACCATTTGATGATGAAGCAAAAAGAGGATGATATGGTGCATCAGTAATTTTAGAATTTAGATATCCCTTTGCTGATGAATTAAAACAAGAAAATTTGTTGCAGGAAACAAAAACACGCACGGTAAGAAAGACAGGATGAAGCAAAAGGCAAATTCTCCTGTGTTTTTTTTTTGTTTCCTGCAACAATTTTTCTTGTTTTAACCCGTTAGTTAATTAGAGATAATAAAATGAAGTAGAATTGATATGGTATGCAAGAGTGTATGATGTTAGTTATATATAGACTTTTAAAAAAGTATGATGAGGCATGTTTTGTATAGATACTTAAAACATTATTTTTTAAGACCATAATATATATATATATATATATATATATATATATATATATATATATATATTAATCTAATGGCTTAAAAAAGTTGAAAAGGAACACTGTCCAAAGCAATAAAAAATTTAAGAGGTATGGCCATAATTATGGGAGGGTGGTTACCATTTAAAGCCGCTCCCATTCAGGACTGTCTGTTAATTAAAAGTTGGATGCTGGAAAAATGGAAATTCCAGTTTGAACTTAGTTGGTCGCTAGCGCCCTCTCTGCACCCAACAATCTAGACGGTAGAGTAGGGTCAGGATCATTGAAAAACGGATAAAACCGTAGAAGAGGTATAGAGGCCCTCACTTTCTAATCTGTGTTGAAAGACATGGACCAACAAGAGGAGGAGTTCTCTCCACCTTTGGCCGTCCTTCCAAGGTTGGATCGCCTTGATCGTTTGGTAATGCCTCCTCCCCAATAGAAAAATCAGTAGTCTTGAAGAATCGCTGCATGCATGCTATAGTTGTTTCCAAACTGTAACTGAGCCAAACATGTTAAAAACATTAAATATATGATGCTATGTATGCAGCTGCAGTTTCTAGAAGAGAGACGACGCTGCTTGTTGGCAAGGCAATCTTCTAACTACCCTTCCTTGACTTCAATGGAAGTACAGTGCAAGACCCTGTCATCAGCACTTGAGGAAGTTTCTCATAAGGGTACCCTGATGGAGAGACTGGCAGCGCTTGAGAATCGAGTCTTACAGTTTAATTGAGTTGAGGAGCATAAAAACAATATAATGTACTCGATTTTCGATCACTTTATCACTACTATTTTTTTTTTTTGTACCACTTTGATCACTTAATTGATGAGCTGCCTTCGGATTGCTAAAGCTTTAGGAGGTATTGAATTGGTTTCCTTTTTCCCCATTCAGTTCAGTCTGGAGCTAGATATTGGAAACACATCGAGGTCAAGCTCTTCCACCATTCCCATCCCTGAACAAAATGTACCCGGAAACAATGAGCTGAATGGAACTCTGAAAATGGCACCCCAAAAGAATCAAGATCCTCTCATCAAAGGTCAAGTAAGTGGAAATACACCTATATATATCTATGAAGGGACGGGAGCAATCAAGACCTTGTTTAGTTACGTTTGCTCCAATTATACATTTGAAACTGCGCTAAGAGAGAAATCATATGGTGATCTTGCAGGAGAGCAGCACCACAAAAGCATGCGAAAGAAAACCCCCGAAAGGCGGAAGACGAAAATCAATACTTATTACCGAAGCAGTCAGGCGTAAGAAACTGCTTCGCTGGTTTCAAATGGGATGTTGATGTCCGGCTCTACACTTTTATTTTTTTTTTCAGAGTGTTAGCAAGCAGAGCATCTCTGCTTGGTTTTCATTTTCTGAATGATGAAATTCTGAAATTGAATTGGAAGAAGCAAAAAATTAGATAGGCAATTGGACTTAGGCATTGCCGTCAAGTTGTTGTTGAAACCTGTATTTGAAAGATGATAACAATAATTAAATACAAAGGTATCTTACTTAGGTCAAATTTTTTTCTCCTTATCCGAATATATGTAAATAAATAAATTAAATCCTTGCGCAGTGAAAACTCTTAATTTGCGGAGTACGCATCCTAACCGATGCTGATTCACTCCTTTTCTACTTCTATAAGTTTAAGTACAAACTTGAATAAAAAGGAGGAAAAAATGGATTAAATTATAAAAAAAATTGATAAATACTTTTTCTGTTTCAAATTATTGTTCTATTTCATGTGTTTTTTAAAAAAACTTTAATTTTAATATTTAAATATATTAAAATTTAAATTTTACATAATTGATCCTTCGTATGGTTTTTAGTGCTAAAAAGTAAAAAAAAGAAGAAGATTTTTTAAAACTATAAAATAAGAATATTAAGTATTTAAAAAATATATAATTTTAAGACATTCAAATATTATGGATAAAGAAATATGAAAAAAAGAGAATGATTGCTTAATAATATCTTATCTATTTCTATAAGTAGATTTTAAATAATTGACACGTATTTATTGATTTATAAAAATATTAAATATAAAATAACAGTTATTAAACTAAGATATTATTTAAATAAACATGTATAAACTATTTAAATATTAACTCAATCAAAATTAAAAATTAAAAAAATACACTATTAGAATAATGAGAAAACTAAGATAAGATTCTTAAGTCAAGAAGTAAAAAATATTAAATAAATATTGAATTTGAACATTTAAATCAATAGATTGAAATACTCTATTACATACATAGATCAAGTATATAAATTTTTTTTATATAATTTGAATAAGGTTTAATGAAATATTCAAAGTAGATATGTTTATTAAAAATTCTATAAAATTTTTTATCAATATATAATTATTGATTACATGTAAAAATATGATTTATACTAATTTTTAAATATTATTAATTTTCTTGTCGAACTTTATTAGGTAATATTAGGGCAAATTATTAGGTAATATTATTATAGCTTAAAAGAAATTTGATTAAATGACATAAATGTCCAGATTTATGCAAAAATTTAAAAAAGTATAAAAAGTCATTATTAAATGAATAAAAGGATGTGCAAATCAAATGCGGCAGTGTAACAATGACAGAGCATGTGATGCCACCGATGACGGTAGACGGTGATGACAGTTCACAAATCTATTTTATTTGATTGTATATTTGTAAATGTAACTTACATTATTTATTGAATCGAATAAACTAGGGTAGTCAAGAAGCGAAAGCTTTCAAGTTTCAACAATCTAGAAATAAATTAGTAGTAAAGTCGAGGGAAAAAAGAGGAGTGAAGTGTCGTGGAATTTGTGATTTACTGGAGTAATAGTTAACCATCCAAAGGTAGCTGCAGTTGAAATAGTTGGCGATTGGAACGAGGCGTTGGATGACGGGGGAAGAAATGGAGGAGAGAAAGGCAACTGGATATCGGGAATTCAGTGGAAGACATGAATTCCCCTCCAACACGATGCACGCCCTATTAGCTATGGGGATATGGCTTGGAGCTATTCACTTCAACGCCCTCTTGCTCCTTTTCTCCTTTCTCTTCCTTCCTTTTTCCAAATTCCTTGTGTTTGTCCTCTTTCTCTTTTTCTTTGCAAGTACTGATTTTTTTTTTCAGGAAAAAGAGTTTAAACGCGCAAACTCATTTCTTTCTTTCTTCCCAGGGTGTTTGGATTGCTTTTGCTTTTCATGATTCTTCCTATCGATCCTTACAGTAAATTTGGCCGGAGGTTGTCCAGGTACGACTTCTTTCTCTTAATACTCCTACTAAATAGATGATATGATGTGATAGAGTACTTCAATTTTAATTGCCTATTCTTTCTTAACAAAAAATCGCAATGGGCAGGTATATAAGTAAACATGCTTGCAGTTATTTTCCCATCACTCTCCACGTTGAGGACATTCACGCCTTCCATCCTGATCGCGCTTACGGTCTGATTCCTTCTTTCTCTTTTTTTTTTTTTTAATTTTATTCAAATTGTGAATTATGGCCCCCTCCCCATTAGTTCAGACGTGTCCCTTAGAAGGGACTCTGCTTGTATTCTAGATACATTATACAACAAACATCCTCGTCCGCCTTGTATTCGCCGCTTACATCAATTTCATCGGAAACACATTTGGCCATGTGATGCTCGAGAAAGTGGTTGTTTTTTTATCAATTTCTTCTACGTCTTAGCTTCCTTTAGTTTCCCTGTTTTTATCTTTTTTGTTATAAAAAAAGGTACTACAAGGAAAAGCCCCAAAGTTTGGAGCAATTAATAAAATCTTAGCTTGTGAAATGTTTCAGTTTTTGGTTTTGAGCCACATTCAGTTTTGCCAATTGGAGTTGTTGCGCTCGCTGACCTGACAGGTTTCATGCCTCTTCCGAAAATAAAAGTCCTTGCAAGCAGCGCTGTAAGACCTTTTACCCCTAAACTGTCATATCCTACACATTTTGCACACCATGATTTGAATCTCATTCTGCCGTAATACATATGGATGAATGATTAGGTATTCTACACTCCATTTTTGAGGCATATATGGACATGGTTGGGTCTCACACCAGCAACAAAGAAAAATTTTTCTTCCCTATTAGATGCTGGTTATAGTTGTATTCTAGTGCCTGGTGGAGTGCAGGAGACATTCCACATGGAGCCTGGTTCTGAGGTTTCATTCTTCTGACTCTTTATTCTCATTTCATACTTCTTAAATAAGGTAGAAGGTTTCAGTTCTTCCAAGATAAGTTGTTTATCCTCCACATTTTTCTCCAACACCCAAAACATTCATGGAGTTCTTGTTTTTGCCTTCTGGCTCTTCTTTATCAATTTGTCTTGGCAACTTAACAATGCTTGGTTTGCCTTACAGATTGCATTCCTTAGGGCACGAAGAGGATTTGTCCGCATAGCCATGGAAATGGGCAGTCCTCTGGTCCCAGTTTTCTGCTTTGGTCAGGTGTGTTCTGCTTTTCTCTTTCTTTTCGCCAATCCCATTTTTTGCGCATCTTCAAAATTCATTGATCTTAGCATTTCTACCATATAATTCTAAATATGTTTAACACTTTCTAGCTGAAATACCATTCTAGTGTAAAAGCGTGCAACTATAGGATCAGTTTGCAACTGTGGTGTGGCCTTGTAGTTTGTTACTTGATCCAACCCTCAAAAACTTGTCATTTTTTGTGTTACTTTTATATCTTGTTTATTATTTTCCTTTTAACAACTTCCACATTCTACCTCACCTGAATCAAATTTCCTTTCTTTGTCCATGTGCTTCAGTCTCATGTCTACAAGTGGTGGAAACCAGGTGGGAAGTTCTACCTGCAATTTTCCAGAGCTATCAAGTTCACTCCTATATTCTTTTGGGGAATTTTTGGGTATGCATAACGTTACAAGTTCTCTTGTATGGTATATATTAACCTTTTTGTTTTTGTGTTTTTGGTACATTCTTTTATTTAAAAATACTTCAATAGTATATTTTCAGTTACTCTTGAATCCTTGTTGATGAATCTTGGGCAGTCCAAAATGTCAACAAAATTTTTGGGAACAAATTATAATATTTCTTGAGAAATGCAATGTTTTGGTGGCAAAATTTCATTTACCACTGTGTTTAATATATTGAAACCTTTGCAGTATGTAAATAGAAAATGGAAGAAATAGTAAGTGACGAGTCTTTGTTATGATTTAAGTGGATTATTTTTTGGGGTAAGTTTACTAGAAAATCAACCCTTTTTAAGGAAGATAGAGGATCTTCAATTCAAGTCAGGCAAGTGGGAGAAGGTAAAAGAATGAGAGACGATTCCCTTCTGTTGTATGACCTTGGCAATATATTTTGATAAAAAATTAATTAAAAGAAAATGAGTTTCTGTGGTTTGTATGTCAGTTGTTGTGAAGCTTGAGGGAAATTGATGGCGTCTTCTTGATTAGTCTCAGGACAATACAAAAGCTGGAAAAGAGGAGGAAAAGAAAAGAAAACTACTAATAAATGTTCTATGTTTGCATTATTTACATAATAATTCTGTGTTTACAATTATAAATCTTGGAAAAAGTGCTATGTTTTTATCTGGTGCTGTTGAAATATGTAACTGTCAATCTTTTTTGCAGATCTCCTTTACCCTATCAACATCCAATGCACGTGGTGGTGGGTAAACCTATTGACGTGAAGAAAAATCCACAACCCATTGTCGAAGAGGTATTGATACTCCTGTATGGTTTCCATAGTGGCTTGTGTTATAATCTCCCCTGGGTAGAATTTTCTATTATAGTTGCTAATGCCTGTTGCCTTTACTTAGTGAGTAATGATGTTAAAGAATAAGGATTCAGCATGTAAAAGGAGAAAAGAAAACTCACCAATGAAAATTTTGATGGCTACTTTCTATATTAATCACTGAAACAAATTTATGGTCTCAAGCTACAAAAAGCTCCATGGTAGTGGACTTGCTTCTTACAATATAATAGTTACAGTGAACAAAACTACTTTCATAACTTAAAACCTGAATTGCTCATTGACAGATCTATATCTAGAAGCTTAAAACCCTACGAGTCTGTTGTTGTGAAACTATGACTTTGTATTAGTTGTTTATAACCACACATGCATTAACACATCTGTTTCACAGGTCATTGAAGTACATGATCGATTTGTCGAAGCACTTCAAGATCTTTTTGAGAGACACAAAGCTCAGGTTGGGTTTGCTGATCTTCCATTAAAGATTCTTTGATCTGAACTGAGTTTGGGTTGGGTCTTCTTTACACTTAAATCATGTCCGTTCATGTCCCAATTTCTTGCCTGTATGGTCTATACAATTGGAATGTGAGGACAATGAAGCCAGGAGATATTTGATTAATAGAGCACATAGCTACATACGTATATTAAATTCTTACTAGCCTCAGTAGCATCAATAGTTGTGCTATTATGATTCAATTATTACTTATAAAGATGTTAGCAGTGGATATGCTAAGCTTCTGACTATGCCTTTATTGTTTTGTATGTTTATGATATTGATCTATATGATTAGTTAAATTCCGCAGGCAACTCAAAACATGAACATCCTTGAAGGTTTCATGTCTGTAGCAGTTTGGCTGCTTTCTTTGGTTAAATGAAATCATAGCATTTACCAAAAAAAAAAAACCTTGCAGTCCTTTGGAAGCCCTTTTGACACCTTAATGTCTTTATGAACGCCTGATCTGAGGTATTCCAAGTTGAGAGCAGACTCAAAGCAGAATGTTATCTATAGGAAAACAATTTTATGGCCAAATCTTTACCTATTAATGCAGATCCTGAACCAATTCATGAATGCAGCTGTCCCTTTTTGGCAAAGATCCACGTCCATCCCATTGTGTGAAAAATTAGTCAGATAAACAAACAATAAACGAATAAATTGCCATATCATGAAGAATGAAAGCAAGAGCAGTAGGCAAAGGCACAATCAATAGACAATTTAAAGCTCAAGTACACATCAAGGCTTGTTTCAGAATTTTAGCATAACAGTGTCACTTGAGCTGGCAAAGAAGCCTTGCCCTGTGACCAAGATGTTCAACGTTCCTACAGTCCTTTCGAAATTTTACTTGTCTAATTGTCTCACCCTTACCTCACTTCCTTACGGCCCTTTGTTCTTTTTACGGCTAATTACATTGTGACAGGCAGACAGCTTAGCGTAGGATGGCGGAGAAAAACAGATGTTACAACTTACATCTACTCTTCCAAAATGGCAAGCGTTGGGAGCTGGGACAAAGTAATGGAATAATAATGGCAAACTTGAGAAGAAAACACCAAAAAGATCTGTTGCACTCGAAACCGGGCCTCATGACGAAGATGATTGTATTAAAAACTTGAGACTCGTGAATTACGGAACAAATCACCAGCATGGTCCTCCAATATAAAAACACTTTTGCCATTCCTTGTCCATCGTTTCAAAGCATAGTGAGATCGTAGAGTAAGAACATTTGTCAGCCTGAAAACTGTCAATCTACAAAGAAGGCCCGATAATTCAAACATCAAGCAGCTGCAAGTGGCTTTCATCTCACAAACATTAAAACTAACATAGTATGCTTTATGGCTTTCCCCAAATTTAGCAGCTCGATGAACTTTGGTTGCCAAGAAAGTTGATGTCTCAACCAACTCTTCTTGAAATTTTATGAACAATTTCTGTCCTTGTCAACGCGAAAGAAAGCAAAAGAGCTGGTAGGAAAGTTATAGTAATCAATAACTTTGTGTCATGCCAAAATTAAATGCAGTTGTTTACTCTAGCTTGAAGCTTGGCATTAGCGGTATGAAACTCAAAAACAATGCACCTTACAGCAATAGAATACACAGGAAGTGTTGTAAAGTTGAAAAATGGAAGCAATGCTATGCGCTCTGCAGTCAAGTAGAGGAAGAGGATAGCCACATGTCATAATCATACACTACATTAAAACAGAATTTATGCTATTGTTAGGTAAGGACAGGACAACGTGTTACAGGTTCTACATCAACTCCAAATTGAGGGACTTTGTCTCGGGCTTTTGGATGCTAGATAGTTTAGCCTCTGTGAAGAAGCAAGCAAGGGGCAACACCTATGGATACACAAATCAACCCACTAACCACATGAACACAGTTGACCACAGTGTAAGTGAAATTGACGCCAACCCATATGTCCACAGCATTATGACAGAGCATTCGCTCTCTCCGGCTTTAAACAATTGGGTGATTGTGCCTGCACCACCAAAAATAGGGAAAGAAAACCTTCATCTTTATATCTGTAATAATAAAGAAATCAACTCCAACCAAACCCCTTCTTTCCATCAGCCATGTAGTGAGAACTGAGAAGAATATGCAACAGCCAACATGCACCGACTGGTCTACATAAAAGCAGAATTTTACTTCTGGTGA
The DNA here is from genome assembly GCF_000208745.1 of Theobroma cacao. Classification (NCBI taxonomy): domain Eukaryota; kingdom Viridiplantae; phylum Streptophyta; class Magnoliopsida; order Malvales; family Malvaceae; genus Theobroma; species Theobroma cacao. The sequence goes on from NC_030850.1 coordinate 72,834, forward strand.
CAAGTGCAACATAGGTAAAGCACTTTAGCATGAGAGCCAGCCTTATTAGCACGTGCATGACTGCTAGTGATGTGATACCAAACAAGTTCAACTCAGCCCATCATGTGACACTTGGTTCAGAAGACATGCAAAATTAAAGATAGACTGGTTGTGTTTTCCTGGTGATTGTCTCGGTCTTGAGTAGCTGGTGGTTCCTTTCTGTTTACTGTGCCTTGTTCTTATGGTTGATGGCGGAATCTCTTGGATTCCTTTTCTTATATAGTCATGTGATTAATTTTTGTTTTCTGGTCACTGGGATCGTGTTTTTTGCAGATTGTATAAGTGCACACCCGGCAGCCTCTTTTGTTCTGATGGGCTCTGTTGTTTAGTGCCTTAACAGTGTATTGGGGAGATATGCTTGTTTTAGTCTAAGGGCATCTCAACCACTATACAGCCAACTTGGCGATGTTGATGCTATGGGAATGCTTTTCATTCCCCTTTTATTACTGGAAGCTACCTATTGATTTTCAAAAAAAAAATTGAAGATAAACTGAAATTGAAGCCAAACTTCAGGAATCTACGTTTGCTGCTTCATCAAAATCAACTTAAAATCACTTCACTATACCTATGTTCATTGCTGGTGGGAGTGCGTATTGTAGCAGAAGAATGAACTGATATAGTGGATCTGAGTGCACCAGACCAAACCGGACTGCAGTCTTAATGATGACAATGCCCAACAAGGGGAGGAAAACATACCGAACAGCAATTACTCCAACTACAAGTGACAGGCAAATACCTGGTCCTTTCAAACCTGAATATCACCCAACATCCAGTAAAAAGTTAAAATGACCACAAACTACGACATTTCCAAATAGTGATAGCAAACACTATATAAAAAAAACGAACTCCATATTACCTCTAAGAAGGTTTCCTCCCACTATCAGGGTTATGATTGGGATGGCTGCATCCCTGCGAATCAACCGTTAGAAAAAACAATGGCAGCCAGAGAAAAAGGAACGTGCGAAGCATGCTTTAAAAGAAACGTAATTTGAAAATATGAGTAAAGAAAAAGAATCAGCTCAATGCTATATATTATCTCCATAGTTGATGTGGCAGGAAAAGAAAACATTTCTGCAGTGATTGATTAATCATTAAAATGAACATGAAACTGCATAGTTTTTTCTTTGCAATCCTGAAAAGACTTTGATATATATCATATACACAATCAGAGAGGTGGAGTTCTGATGCATACCCCAACAGAGAAGCAGAGTCTTGAACCACATGGAGGGGAGCATTACCACCAATTATGAGATTTCGAATTTGGGGAACTACACCTATAGTGAATCCAATAAACTATGCAAGAAAACAACAATGTCAGTTACTGTCAAAAACAAGTGATTCTATAATAGGATAAAGCGGGCCAAGAGGATACCGCCCCAGTAGTTGAAGGTGCAAATAAAGCCTTCAGATTGAGTTTTTGTGAAATCATCCTTAAATACTGCCAAGTCTTGTCAAAATCTGATACCTGCCATAAAATACCTATAGCAATCAAATTACAATCTAATGGATAAAAAGCAACTCCGCAATGGCAGATAACAACATGTGAGATCTTCCAGATACCAAGTGAACAGACTGTAGTCTGTCCCTCAGATTTCAATTACATTTCAATCTTTCAGTAGTGTTTATCACACACATGAATGTAAACTCTGTAACAGGTATTATGTGAATATGTGTGGTGCAAATTATACATTTCAATGTAAAGAACTTTGGTACCATCAAAGAACTTCTAAACTACTGATATTCTGGTGTCCGCAGTTGTTCCTTCTCCTTGATGCATTTCCATTAGAAAAATATGACTTAGTTGATGAAGTAAAAGGTACCAGCTAGCTTTCACATTTTGTTTCTTATGGAACAGTAAGAAAGCACCAAATGGAAGTTATAACTATCTCTTCCTTGGAAATATGTTCCTTGGAAAAGAGATTGACGGATTTGATGTTTCAAATCACAAGAATCACACACGAATCAACTATTCACAGATGATACTATCAAAGTAATTAAGCCATGCATAATATCAATTCATATTAAAGACATTGGGAAATATGGAATGAGAAAAGAAAAAGAACTTAAGGCCAGCTATATATGGTGTATATCTGTTGATATTGTGTCCGGTCTCTATTTTTCTAGTACATACATGTTTATGAATGCACTCCTCATCCACACATGTACATATCAGGGAAAGAAGTTTTCCAACATGGTTGTTTGGTCGTATGAGAACCTTATTGGTTCTGCAAATAATATTGATTTGATATCAGTGACTATATGGAGAATGATGACACAAAAAAGAAAAAGAAGGACAAAAAAATAAAAATTACACCATGTCTTAAAGATAGAAATGGATGCATAATAATAATAATAATGCTAGAAAATAATAAGATAGGAACAACCTTGACAGTTCCGTTTGGTTTGGTGCATGGAAATGTCAATTCATGCGTATACTTGAGAGAGATGGAGCAATCATTTGAAGGAAGAAGAAATTCTGAGTAATCCTCTTCAAGTAATGCTGGCATGCCTTCCGTAGACTTCAAAATTCTAGTTGAGCCATCTCCATTAACGTCTTTGTTGACCTTACTTGAGGAAACTCGCACTATGTTGTATACATAAGACCACAAGTAAATGGCTCCTATCTGAAATATCAGAAAAGAACTGTTGATCAAAGGCAGTGAAGGAACTTAAATTGTTTCTGTCATGCATTTTTGTATCTCTACCTACAGTCTGGTGGTAGGAGGAGAATGTGAGAGATAGGCAGTGTAACAATATCTGATGCATGCATTGTCAAGTCACCAGTTGGTTCCAACAGATTATAGCTACTTGAGACAATGGCTATAAAAAAAATGGTTATTGGTGTTCTCTTGTATGTGTTTGTGGTTTTTATTCCTTATTTGATTAGGAAAAATGAAAGAAAGCAGATAAAGATAAGTGATTATCATACCGCCATAGAAAGTGAAGCATAAGCCATTCCGTACTTATGGCAAATGTCAGGAGTGCCGAAGGGACTGCCTTTCTCTGTACAGATCGCTGGAACGACAATTAAGGGCAAGTGTCCCATATTTCCTGTTTAGGTTAACCCAAAAGATAACTACTTGGATTTGTTTGAAGGAAGTATGAATAATACAAGATGCAACTATGCAAGTTTGTGGCAGCATATAAATGTGTATGACAATTAATTCCGAAGTCTTTTTCCCTTAAAAATTTTTAATGCCACATGAGCTCTTCAACCTAATAAACCCTTGCTTGTATGATAAGGGATACTCAGGAAAACAATCAATGATCATATTGACATATTTTGTGTAGAAAACCCATCAAGTCCTGCGGCATTGGAAAAAAAATTGAGTGTCGAAAAGAGAGAAAATAGAGAGGAAAAACACTAGGAAGAGTAAGAGAGGGCAGGAGACTGGAGAGATCACCAGAGGATAGGTCCGAGTGCTAGGATTAGTGAATGGGGGGCAGGGCAGGAGGAAAAGAGAAGGGAGACAGGGATTTTCTATTTCCAACGATGGAGGAGAAGGGCGTTCTCTGCTGATGTCAACAATATCAGTGTGAACACCCAGTGGAGAGAGCTAAAAACTATCTTTGACCGGTTGTTGTTGATTTATTCATACCTAATCAGCCAAGAAGACGATTGATGAAGTATGCTTTCGTCCGTTATAGGACGGTGGAAGAACTGCAAAGACCAATCCGATATGGACAAAATGCAAAGTTGAAGGGAAGGCACTTGTTGATTAAAGAAGCCATCTCACCAGTGATTGGGGATAGGAGAAAGGAGCAGGGTGAATCACTAGAATTACAAACAGGGGGAGCAAGCACTCAAAAGTCTTACAAAGACGTACTTGCTTCAAATGGAAACAGGAACCTGCAAATGCTCTTGTTCCCAAACAGGTGATGAATGATTGGAACAAAGAGGTGGATGGGATTAAAGCGTAGCGCGATAGGGAGTTTAAAACCATTAATAAGCTGTCAGCAGTTACAGAACAGCTTAATGACTGAAGGGATCATGGCAATGGTGAGATCAGCAGGGGGTTAAACGTGATTGTGACTTTTAACGAGACGAAGGATATGGATGGTACTCTGGTGAAATAGGCAGCGATATTAGAAAAGTGGTTTGAAAAAATTCAACCCTATGATCTGAATGAAGATGGAAGGAAGTATTTGGTGTGGGTCCAAGTTGAAGAACTACCAGCTCACCTCTTGCACCAAAAAATGTTCGAGGCACTGGGTAATTCATGGGGAAAATTCCTTCAAGTTGACAAGGCAACTGAGTTGAAGAACACGTTGGACTATGCTCTCATAAAAGCTGAAGTAAATAGCAAGAGAATGATTCCTGACTATCCTCAGATCATGGTGAATGGCAAAGTTATAAAAATAAAAGCAAAAATTATCGGGATGGAAACTTGTGGTCTGGGCAGGAAAACGCTGACAACAATGGAAGAACGGCGATAAAAAGTACAGCAGAACTGGTGGCGATCGGCGCTGAGGGATGGGTGACGAACATGGGAGGGGAAAGGAGTCCATCTCCAACCGTTGAAAAATGTAAATCAAAATCAGCGGTTTAGACGGAGTTAGGGAAGAACCAAAAGACAAAGCAAAGTAGCAAACAGGGGAAAGCAAAAGTTGTAGGAAAAAGGGGTTGACGTAATCACATGGCAGGTTGGTAGAATAAATTAAAATAAAATAAAATAATTATTAGGTAAAAATAAAATAAAATAGAATAAAATAAAATAAATATTATATATTTTGATATGGTGAAAGATAAAGACATAAATAATTATTATAATTTATTACAATGTTTAGTTGATGACAATAACTTTGAAATAAAAAATAAATAAAAAATAAAAAAGATAAAAATACCCTTTATTATATATATAATTATATATTTTTAATAATTTTTATATTTTTAAATATTAAATAATTTATAATTAATTAAAAATATTAATAATTATAATTTATTATAAATNTTCATTAATTAATATTATTATTATTATTAAAATATTAATAATTTTTTATTTTTTGTTTATACTCATTAAAATTTTAATATATTAATAATTTAATAAATAAAACATTAATAGTTTAAAAATATTAATATTTTAAATTTTACAAATATTTTTTTTTGTTTTTTTTCTTTTTTATGGATCAGTTGTCGAAAAGGCAACTAGTGTAATAAAATGCTGATCTGGCACACCGAGTGCCCGGATCTGGCCACTACGGCTCCAGATCGATGCTTCCCCGAGATTGGATTTGGTCGTGGAGTGTCAGATCCAACCGTAAGATTCGGTCAGGAAGCACGAGATTCGGTGCTTTTCGCAACCAGATCTGACCGTTAAGTGCCAGATCTAGCTGGATCTTGGTTGAATATTATCGAAAAGGATTAAATCGACACTTTTCAACCATATTCAGTAGTGAAATCGTCGTCGTCGTCGTCGTCGTCGCCACCACCAACATCATCTTCGGGGTTGAGTGCTAGTTAGAGAGAGAATGAGAGAGGAAAGAACGTGAGAAGAGAGAGAAAGGAGAAAGAAAAATGAGAAAAAAAAAGAATATTTATAGGTCTAGGGTTGTTATATTTTTAAGTTATAAAGGGTATTTTAGTTTTATTACATTTTAGAGCTATTCCCTCAATCATGGAATAGTAAAACCCATGAGGAAGCTCAGGTGTAGTTATGCTTGAGTTTTATCCCATTTTAAGGAATAACTATTACTAGATAACACCTATTCCTTGTGGCATTGTTGTACCAAACGGAAGTAGAGCAAAACCATGGAAATGACAAGGAATAGCTTAACTATTCTCTGTACCAAACGTGCAGTTAGAGTCTCCGAAAAGAAGCATTGATAGGAGGGAAAATTTGAAAAGATCAAGTAAAAATAAAGAGAAAAATTCGAGCTTTGAAAATATAAGAAACAACAGTCAGGAGAAACATGTCGTGTCACAGGTTTTTGTACATGACGTGTAACACGCTAACCATAACTTGTCACAGGTTTTTGTACATGACGTGTCACACGTTAACCATGACTTGTCACAGATTTTTGTATATAGTGTGTAACATCATAGCGAGTAATTTTATTAAAGGTAATTTTATCAAACTTGATTAAAAATAATTAAAATTATAAAAAAATTATTTTTAAAAATATCTTATCTTTAAAAATTATTTTTTAAAATACGAAAAAAAAATCAAGTTGCATACCGTCTTGTGAAAGAAGGGGTTCAAAGGCAAGTGGATTTGATCACAATCTTCGACTGATGCTGTCTCAGGGGCTGATATTATTCATTGGAGTTGGGGTCTCCAGGCCTTTATTCCTACATGATGGAGCCAGAAAAGCCTGGGTTTGACGCTGAAAACGGGGCTGGGAACCAGAGGCTGCTTTTGAACCCAAGAGGTCTGGTGAGTTCTGTTTTTGGGCTGGGGAATTATGGTATGATAATGTCTAAATGAATGAAGGCCAAGCTTTCCTTTCCTTTCTAGTTCCTTTTGTTTTCGACCTGTACTGATTGAGAAAGGGTCATTTTTGTATCGATGAGTTGGTTTGATATGCTTGCTTGGTTGATTTGTTTGGCTGGGGACCTAGGTCTGTAAATTTTGTGGGTTACTTCTTGTTAGTATGCTGAACAGGTAGGGGGATCTTGGAAATGTATAGCAGACTAGTGCTCTGCGTTTCTGTATAACAGAGCTGATCACCATTGTATTTTTATGGGAAAAATTTTATGCAAATGAGTTTCACATCGACGAAACTCTTAGGCCTAAATTCGTCCCAGGCCTGGTGGGTTGTTGCCTACAGGTATACTAATGATATTATTAAATTTAAAAAAAAAGGTCTTGGGGCATTATATATTTGTCAAGCAGAAAGTCAATTTCTTGTACTAAGAATAAACCATGAGGTGCATGAACAAACACTTTCTGTAGCATTTGTAAAGGACCAGTTTAGCAATGAGAACAACGTGTCAAAAAAGTTTAGATTAATTACGCCTTCTGAACTACGCAACTTTCCTTGTTTCTCTGACTTAAATGCATGATAATGTGAATTTTGCAGGACCTTTCCTTGGAGGACCCTGATAAATTATTACCGCAGATGCAATCAGCTTGAACATATCTGAAACCAAATAGGCTATGCTGTTTCTGACTTCCAATGAAACTGCATGTACGACTAAAGAGATATATATATACCTGCTGCACAGCAACTCAATATGAGGCCTCTTAGATGTTGAGGAGCTTTTGTAATTTTTACTAGTACCCATCCCATTGCTGAGCCAATAATAAATGTGTTCAGGATATTGAATGGCATGAACCACCTATGTATAACGTTGAATTGAAAGAAGAAAAATTAGCTCACACCATAAATTAAACAACAATTATCACAATAAGTAAATGTGATTGAGTACCCAGAACCGAACTCACAATAAAACAATGCTCTCAAAGGTAATTGTTTTGGCCAGGTTGCTACTGACCACTGCGGGATTAAACACGTAAAAAACAACCTGATCACAGACAAAAGCATGGTTCTTATTTATGAAGTTCCTGAGATTGACAAATTATTTCCAAGTTTTCATAACGCATGGCAGACCCTGTTCAATGAGAAATATTATATATGATACACAACCGAAATCTGAGAATCTACGACTTACATTATTCAACTGCTTCCTCGCATCCTCCCCCATAACATCTATACGATCCAAGGCGAGAAATGAACCAAGTGCCGTCAGCAGGAGCACTTTCAAAACTGGCATAGAAGCAACAACAAACAAATCTAGAAACCTCATCGTATCGATTCTTCTAACGTTTCAAATACAATCCACTCCTGCTCAAAGGAGAGAAGTTTTCAATATAAGGACATCTTTCAGCGCACTGTTATGCTACTTGTAAATTTGCACACCTAAACCGTAAGTAATGCAAGGAAGAATACTATCATTAAACTTTTAAACCCTTCTTGTCATGATCAACATCATTGGAATGTAACCGCAATGTAAGTGGTTACAGCTAATTGATGCACTAAATATGTCTATATAGAAACAAAATGCGTGAAATGCCTCCTAAGGATTGAGGTAGGCGTGGTTATAGACCAATGGGAAAGTGGAATGCAAGAAGAAGAAGAAAGTTCGCACACCGCACCTTTCTTCTTCACTCTCCCAACATTTTAGGGGAGAATAAAAGAGGCTAAGAATGTGGTATGAAATTTTTTAAAAAAAATGATGAGACTTTGGAATGACGAGAAAGCTAACAAGTTTGAATGTGAATGCGGCGGGGATAAAATGCTTGGGAGTGAAGAAATAAAGACGGAGCTATAACCTATTGCTGGACAGGCGCTGTTTTTGCGTGGTTGCTCTGGCCTCTGGATTGTCTATTGATACCGACCTTTTGAAGTCATTTATATTTGCTTAAGCTTAAACAGGTACATGACTTATGTGCCTGTATGGGTTGATAAAACATTTTTGGATGATTTGCTTTAGACTTCAGAACAAGAAACCATAAACAATGAACAAAGAGGGATAAAGAAAGGAGTCACCAGGTGTGGCCCAGTGGCTCAAAACTCTTCTTAAGCAGCTGGTGCGTGGCCCTGGCGCTCCATCATACATGTCCGTGACTGTGGACCCACCACCCCAGAATCTTAACAAACCATTCCATTTATCTTCATCGATCCTTTCAGCTTTAAGAGATTCAAGCCCTCCTTCCTGTTACCTTCCTTCTGTTTTAACTTTGCTTTACACTGGTCCACAGTTGTTCACCACCTTCTTCCCGCTCCACAGTACAACATCAAGAATGAGATCTAAAGGTTCAAAATGCACTCTTTCGCATTGCAATCTGCATAGAGATGGCATCTATTTCTCACTCTCACATGTCAAACATTTTACTTTCAGATATCAGATATTGGTTGTTGCATGTTCCACTAGACTCTTCTACAGCTACTTCCTTCTCTTGTTAAACAGTACTCAAGGAAACTCCATTGTAACCTTTCCTCCTCTTTTTTTTTTTAATTCCAAAAAAAAAAAGAGGAAAGTTCGCATTCACATTTTAACTATGTGTCGCATGATCCAACATCAAAACACCATCGCATTTTCATGACCACTGTGCAATTAAACCACGGATGCCTATAGATATGATATTTGGCCCTCTGGGAAGCCTGCAAGTGCGTAAATTCCCATCAAAAGATATTAATTTTCACATATAATCTCTAATGAATCATCAAATGGAAAAACTACAATGACCCCCCTCCCCAAGAGAGAGAGAGTTCGATACTCCTTTCAGTTTTGATACATGGGGAATTTTAAAAGTAAAAATTCCTTCTTTGGAGAGGCTACGACCACTAATTAGCCCCTCTCAATAACTCTACTACATATACACGTAACCAAATACCATATTCATGCTTTGATCAATTACATCCCCTGTGATCGATGAGTCCGTAAAATAATAATAAAGCAGAAAAAGAATTACTAAGCCAGAATTTTAAAGGTCGACCAGAGTGTATGGGAGAATGAAGCCACAGCATAATGACTGAACATTCACCCTGACCAACCCCAAACAGCTCTGTGATTGTACCTATAAAAAAATATTCATGAAAGTCGCAAATCTTTTGATTCTGGAATAGTTTGGAGAATGCTAGTTTCTTTTGTCACATTACATCTCCTGTATAGGACACAGGATGTGTTTCAGAAAAAGTTTCTCTAGCACATGAACACATAGGAACCCTGGAATGGATGCAACACATTCTTAAAAACCTATAATAGTTTCTTTAAACAGCACCTCCCTCCTTCAAAACCAATACTTGATTCGCCCTCTGGCTGCAGACAATACCTCTAGTTGATTTGCATCATTTTATCATTTATCCGTTCTCTTTAATGCCCAAAATCAAACCAAATATTTTCTCCGGACTCCAATCCAATGACGCAAGCTATGACTCACTCCAGCATCCATCTGAAACTCTACTTAATGCAGAAAGCAAAAGACAGTCCTATAACCCTTAACACTCCAACATGACTTATCAATTCTGACAAAGTAGACGAACTGCTGGATAATGTGAACCTAATCAAACACATTAGACACCTTTGGGAACCAGTCTAATCAAACTTCTTGGAGCCTACAACAGAGGATGGAAACAAGAAATAAAGAAAGCAAGCGAAGCAAAACTGCAGCGGTTTGGAATCAACAACCTTGTTTCTATTTTCAACATACTTTCAAGAACAATTATCCTCTCCCACCACAATGACTACAGCCCCTTTGTTCATAGAAGAAAGTTTAACTTCCCTCCCCTCCCCTTGTTTATGTTGTGGGCTAAATTTTTATCCTGGGCCATTGTTGGGCCAAGAACTGGTTAAAGGTCCGAGAAAAGAAGCGGTGACGTCGTTTCGCACAAGTATGAGAACTGGTATCGTGCACGTGGGGTGGTGTTCTGGTGCGGTGGCATCGAAACTCCAAAGTCCAAAGGCAGAAGTAAAGAAAGAAAGAACGCTCAAGGAATGCGTGATCAAAGAAATTTCTAGCTAGTGTCTGTCGAGTATCAGTCTGGTAGACAAGCAGCTGGAGTAAATCAAAATTAAAGAAAGCAAGAAGGTAATCAAGAGGATTTGTTTTATCTTTCTTTCGTACGGTATATATATATTTCGATTTTGAAGCTCAGCGAAACCCAGAATAGAATTAATTAGAAAATTTTAGGGTTTACTTACATTAGGGTTCAGGATTCCTTCTCCTCCTCCACCTTCATTTTTGAAAGCAGGCAAGTCTCTCTTTATTCCTCTTTTTTCTTTTCCAATTTAATAATTGCATTTTCTTTAAGCAATATAATCCTGCTTATTATTGCATTTTCTTTGGGCAAAGTTGAAAATTTTCTTTTGACTCTCCTTTTAAGTTTTAAGAGAAGCAGCCACAGATAGTAAAGTTCAGACTTTTTTCTCCTTCACATTCATTTTCTTGTTTTGGATTTCGTCACCTCAACTGTGGTTTATGGTTTCCTCAATTAAGTGATTCGTTCCTTGAGACAGACGACTGCTTGATTGTTAATAATTAACAAACGTTTTTTTCTTTTACAATACATAGATAAATAAAACTAAAATATGATATGGATCATGGATGTGTAGGAGTTTTCAACCATGCATAGAATGGACTCCATGATAAGTGATACCAAGGAAAATGAAAACGAGGCAGAACTAGCTGTTCCAGGTGCTTCTGACATGAACCAGGGAGACCATCGTGGTACTCCCCAGCTTCAGGAACAATCTTCTTCCCCTTCCTCTGTACCCGTGGAGGCTAATTCAATTCCCTCTCAGACTGAGAACACCAATGCTGATAACAACATAGAACCACATTCTACTCCACCTCAGCATTCTCTTAGCTCAGTTCCTATCCACAATGACCAAGCTTCATTGAAGCCTGCTACTGAAATCCCAAGTAATGTGAAATCTGAATCCTCTGATCTGAAGGCACCCATGGATGCTACAATTGACTCCCCTTCGTCCTCCAATCATATTCAAATTGCTGAACCCACAACTGATGTTAAAACTGAAACCTCCTCTGGCTCTCCTCCAAAACCAGCTGCAAATGCCAAAACTGAAACTTGTTCTGCATTACCTATAAGTAAAACTAATTGTGATATTGACCCTGTACCTACAAGCCCTAATGAACCTGAACAACTTACGCCTTGTCCATCATCTTCTGATATCAAACTGGTGAAGGAGAAGGGGGATGATTTGAAGAATGGGGTCAATAAAGTGGACTTACCTACAGCCCCTGTTAATGGGAACAGCAATTCTGAGCTCTCATTTCGCTTTGATGATGTTCATTTTTCTGATGGCAATGAGTCAGGAACCGAAGAGGAGCAATCAGCCTTCATGAAGCAACTGGAAATTTTCTTCAAAGAGAGAGGCATGGAATTTAAGCCTCCTAAATTTTATGGAGAAGGACTCAATTGCCTTAAGTATGTTTATTTGTACTTGAATTATTGTTTTCTATTTGCAACTATGATGTGTTGGTAAATTTCTGGTTAACTGACATTTATTCACCTTTTACGGGGATAAGGCTGTGGAGAGCTGTTACTAGATTGGGTGGCTATGACAAGGTATGTAGTGTTTTGCCATGATTTCAATTAAATGTTTAAAATTTTTGCATGCGTTGTGCAATCTACTTTTATAAATTGTAAATGGTTTTAGGTTAGCCAAGTTAAGGAACACAATATGACTGGAGCTGGCAATTACCTTATTTTTATGTAATTTCAGAAAAATAAATTTATATTACCTTGGGTATGAAATAGTTAGTAGTGGCTCGAATTCATCCTCCCCCCTCAAAGATGCACATGTGCACACTATCACACAAATTTGCTAAAATTTATATCATCAAGTGGATGAGTAAACTGGGCTTCTTTGACTACTGGAAAAACCAATCTTAACCCTAATAAAACAAGCTAGTATTTGTAAGTTGCAACTAGTTTATGTTTCATCCAAAATCTAATAAAAAGGGTAAATTGTTCCTTTAAAAGTCATAGGGTAGCTTTCTGTATCTTTTCACCTTTTAATTATATTTCCTCTGGATAGTTACTCTTATTTTAGCATTTTAATGCGGTCATTGTTCCATTCCTAATTGGCCATGATCATGGTCTTAAATTAAAATCTCTGCCAGTTATTTTTTTTCCTTGCCTGTCCACTGTCTTTTCTGTTTGATTCTTGTTTGGCATTTTCGTAAAAAAATTTCCTGGAAGCTAACTGAGCTTACTTTTTTGACAACATGCTGATTCAGTGGAGTGCTAGGCAACAATCTTGCCATCGCTAATTTGTTTGGGTGTAAATCTTTCTGAAGAGAACTGTCCCTTTCATAACATTACTTTTTCTCCTGTAATTTTATCAAGGTCTTTATTTTGGTTTATGTTAGATTTCTGAATTAGTGGTAAATACTACATCCTCACTTATATAAGATTTTTGCTTTTCGAGAAGTTAGATTAGAAAAGCATATATAAATTTTAGCATGGTTTGTTGTACAATTTGACCTAACTTAATCTAAACTCAATCCTCTCAGAAAACTCTCTCTCTCTCTCTCTCTCACACACACACACACACACACACATTTTTTAAAGAACTTCTGTTAAACCATGTAGTTATATATATCTTGCCAATGTTTGTTATGTGGGTTGCTCTGATGTGTATATTCTGTAAATTGAACTCTTTATACTCATTATTTTCTCAGTTGCAAATGTGGATATAACCACCTTCTTACTATGGATAGGTAACTTCATGTAAATTGTGGCGGCAAGTGGGAGAATCTTTCAAGCCCCCAAAGTAAGGGACAAGATGCAGAGTTACTTTCAATCTTGTTTTTAGCTTGCATATGGAAATCTCCTTATTTAGGAAATCGATAATGTGGTTCAATCATTTAAATTTAAAATCTTTTATGAACTCTAGTTCTTAAGGACACAAATGTTGCTCATTCACAAAATGAAAATGTTATTTTCTATGTTAAGTTCCCTGCCTCTCTCTCTCTCTCTCTCTCTCTCTCTCCTCTTCACTCCAAAAAATCAATGATATTTATATCTTTTCTGTTTCAATTTGTGCAGGACCTGTACTACCGTTTCATGGACATTTCGTGGTTTCTATGAGAAGGTATTTTACATTATAAATCATGCATGCTTAGGCAAATACTCTGGCATCTCATTTTTGGTTTGTTAGCATTTCCACATCACTCTGCACCTTTGGTTAAAAAAAAAAGATTTGGAAAAATTGGACACAACTTCCTTTAAATAATATCTTGCTTCCATACCGGTGCATCAAGTGAACTGCCTTATTGGTGACAGAACTTGACATGATTGCTATGTCATAAGCAGCTGTGTGGCTCCATAATTTACTTTGTGATATACATATATTCTATGCAAATTTGAGTTTTATGCCTTTGTTTCCTTCATATACCTGAGGCAGTTATTATCCAATGCTTGTGCCTTTTTTTGTTTATGATTTTTATGCATTGTCAGGCACTCCTTGATTATGAAAGGCATAAGACATGCGGTGGTGAGCTTAATATACCTATTGCTTCCCAATCAGAACCCATGAATGTTGATAATCAGGTAATATGGACTATCATTCTACTATCGGATTTTTAAAAAAAAAAAAAAAAGGAAAAGATATTGATTGAGATTGTGGTAAGTTTAACTGGGTTTAAAAGTATTCAACTTTATGTAATTCTGTTTTCCCAAACCATGTCTGCTTAAAAGTTGTATGGTGAAATGTTATACTTCAAAAGTTGTCACCTTTTGTATCTCTAATTGCAATAGATTTTGTGAGGTTTATCTTTCTTAATTGTCCCTTCCAACATTCTTTATGATGCTACTTGTGATTAGGCTGCAGGATCAGGTAGAGCACGGAGGGATGCAGCAGCTCGTGCTATGCGAGGTTGGCACTCACAACGTCATTTAAGTAATGGTGAAGTCAGTGACCCAATAATTAAGGTGTGGTGAAAATCAAGCATGCAATTTGTTTCCTCTGTTTTTCCCATTGATCCATAAAGGGGGAAAAAAGAGGAAAAGAAGAGCTCCAGTTCATTTTCATGTGTAATCTTTTGATCATGATATAGTATGATATTGCAATTTATCCATTTTATTTTTTGGTAGGATAAGAATTCTATTTCTCTGCAAAAGCGTGAAAAACAGCTTAAAAGCCTTGGTATGGCCTTTAAACAAATTTTCGTTCTTGATGTTTTAAAGCTTATGAAGATTTATGAAGCTGGATTCTTATGTACTAATGCAGGTTTGCTTAAACGTAAGAAACCATCTTACTTGGACCATGCTGTCAAAGCTGCACGTACCAAAGTATCCAAGGCACAGTTAAGGTCCATGTCACATATATTATGGGTGTTGACTATGCCCTTTACCAATTTGTTTGAGGTGAAAATAATTTTGTACAGCCTCTTTGGATGCAATATATTGACTTTCTTCTTAATTGACTAGTGTGGAGACAACGGTGGTTGATATTGGACCCCCAGCTGATTGGGTTAAGATCAATGTGCAGAAAACTGTAAGTTTCTATGCCCCTTCTCTCCAGAAAGGACATGTAGTTCTGGTTTTTGAAAGTTTGGCTTGTTTTGGTTTTACAGAAAGATTGTTTTGAGGTCTATGCTCTAGTGCCAGGCCTTCTTCGAGAGGAGGTCAGTACAAAAAACCCTAAAAACTGTTTGTGGTTTTTATTTTTATTTTTTACTACATATGGTTAGAACCAATGTGTACAAACAGTGCCTTTTGTTGGAATAATCATCATTCAAAGATTGGCCTAAGTTTGCAGCTTTACTAAGCATTTGGTTTCATGAAGCATGAGAATGTGATCTGCAGGGCTTTTGAGACAAATTGTTCTTGGATTTTGATCATGGAATCATACACTAGCTAGAATTGTTTTTCTGGCAGTTAACACTAAATTTCTGCACCATCTCTATGGAAGCTTTTCTTATGTGGTTATGTTGCAATTTTAGGTGCGTGTTCAATCTGATCCTGCAGGACGCCTAGTAATAAGCGGCGAACCTGAGCATCCCGATAATCCTTGGGGTGTCACACCCTTTAAAAAGGTGTGTAGTATACAAGAAGCTATGAAAAAAGTATTCTAGAAGGGAAATATTGTTCTAATTGCTTTATTAGCTAGAATATATTTTGCATTGCATCTTTATATGGATGTCATTATTATAAATGTAATTGTATGCCATGTTTTTAGTCTCTTCTGTGAGTTTTACATCCATGAGGGTGAATTGGTCTAAATAATTATATAGAATGAGAAGATTTTCAGGTTGACTCAGATCATTTATTTCATATAAAAAATGTATTTGAACATATCCTTATCTTTAGTTTGCTTCGTCAGTCCAATATTTTATCAAAAATAGACTAATCCTTGAAAAATTTTGGCTCCTTCATATGTTTCTATCAAGAACCTTCAATCTTCCCAACAGAACAATTGTATGTATTATGATTTATCGATATGAACATCTTCCTGAGACTAATCAAGGTTTTATTGGAAATAATTCTATTAATGCTCAGTCAATTTGGTTCAAAATCTCAAGGCAAACTGCCAGTTAATAACTTAATCATTATCTTCATTACAGGCATCATCTTTTGTGGTTGATGTCCGACCTTGTGGCCAATGTTAGGGCCACTTTAGAACTGTTTTTAAAATTTTATTGTGGCCGTGATGATGGCACTTCCCTAGCTAGCACTAAAATGTCTCACGTCAGTCATTAAATGTAGGAAAGAAATTTATTCTCATTCTAGCCTTAGGTGGTGGTATTCTCTTTCTCTTTTGGGGGGTAAGACATTATGAAGTAATTAGCTCTTCATGATGTCGACAATTTGGTCTTTTGATGTCAGGTTGTCAGCTTGCCCGCAAGGATTGATCCACATCAAACGTCAGCTGTGGTAACCCTTCATGGACAGTTGTTTGTTCGTGTTCCCTTTGAGCAAGTGTGACTAGCGGGACTAAAAACATCTGCTCGGCTCCACCAGCTGCGTGAGGTAAGGGGTGACTAGTGACTAGGAGGATTAAGCCAGAGGATAATGAAGCAAGCCCCAGTTTTAGTTTTGGACCTGTGAATTTGAATTTTTGTTTCCAAAAAGTAGTGTAGTTTAACGTATGTCGCCTTTTTATGATTCTAGTGAGTGCTACATGCAAGATATCCTTTTTATTCTTTGGAAAAGTTGTACATGGCTGATCTTATAGAGCTGCTTAAGGAATGACTACAAGATTTTCTCATTCATTGGCGGTGATATTAGTTTCAAATTCATTCCAATTGGAACAAAATATGAGTAATTATTGGGGAACACGGTAGGGAGGGCCGGTTGTGAATTGTGATCATCTTAATTCTTCAAACAGAATCTCGCAAGCAGATAGCAATGCCGTGTATGGTATCCCTGATAAACTCATGTTCTCATATATGGGATTGAGATCAGATGACAAATAATTGTGCGGCACTCTCTTCTTCCCTTTCTTCAATCCATTCCATTCTAGAAAAGAGGAAAAATTAAACAATTACACAGAAACCACCTCGTGTTGAAACTTAAAAATGCTTCTTGATACAAAATATAATTATCACCACCAAATAATGGAAAGTATACATACGTATATCATTATGAAATGACCTTGTCAAAAGCATACTGAGCCCAAACATCACGAGGCAGTCACCATTGACGCCAAGTCCAACTCTTCATCAGAATCAATCACATCTTCATAGTCATAGTATGCATTGACCTGCATGCGTGGTTCCATTGCAATAATTAGATGTTTTCAAAACATAGTTTCATCCAATATGGGCACCATTCCCATCAACTAGCAGATCTAAACCAATTAATACATGTAAAATTTGGTCTTCGAATTTTGCAGTTAGTAAGTTTGTAATTAGAATGCTCAAGTATATTGTTGGTGATTACATTTTATAACCCAGTTTGATACCTTTGGTCTTGGGGCAATTGCTTCAAAACTATGGAATTCGGGATCATCAAAATCAGGGGGCTTCAACACAACATATGCCCCTTTGTTATTGTATCTCTCTTCCGTTGCCTGCATTGCAGAAAGAAAAACTTAACAAGTTGTATAGTGGTTATCTAAGGACAACGTTAAATTGTGCTTTACCAGTCAAATATCAACAGCTACAAGATACTCAGAGAATGTGACACTCCCCAATGTTAAGTAAACAAAATTGACTCAAACAATAGAGATTGTCTCATATATTTCGTATCCACTACTCATAGTAATATCATTAAGAGAAATTCTACATGACAACAACAAGGCCAGCAATGCATGGTGGAACTCAATGTTAGGCAACTAAGAGCCAACTTCTGCAAATACGAGTGTAGTTGAGATAAGATAGCTATAATGCATGTGTTAGCACATAAGGAAAAGACAGCAGTAGAAATGATTGCATTTGAAGAAAGGAGGAAGAAACAAAAATTAAGTATAAATAAAGGAGATACAGTTATAAGGACCTTGCTCTTAATGATCTACTCAAGATATGCTCCACATGAAACACAAAGGTAAAAAGGCTTTGTTTTTTGTCAATTACTTTGTAGCAATAATTACATCTGTTGAACCAAAAGTACAAAATAAAAATTTAAAAAAAATCCTCTCTTTAGTTTTTCATTTGAGCAAGACATTCATAAACAGAATATCTCACATGTAAACATGAAAAATACAAAACAAAAATCAACCTTGGTATATCAAGTATCTGACAGTTTAAGAGATTTATATCCCTGTGATGCATTTCAACAAGACCACTAGACCACGTCAATGGAATCATGTCCAAGTTTATGATTCTACACAAACTGGCTAGACCTAGGAAAAAAAAAAGACTTTTACTTCCCATTTGGAAAACCAAAGATACATTTACAGGCAGTCAAATCTCCCAAAACACTTCAATGATTTCACACAAAAGATATCCCATCTTAAACACCACATATAACAGCACAAAATATCGGTAGAATAAAGTCGAGGATACAAATCCACAAAAATATTTGCAAGGATGTTGGCAGATGCAATACAAGCAAGACACATACATAAGTTGTCATTTGTTGTCAGGAATGAAAACCAGAAGCAATGCATTTGTATTTTGAGGGAAAAAAATTAAACCATTGAAGATCATGAAGATACCTGAAATTGTGGGTAGTCAGGAGCACTAAACACAGTTATCAACTTCCCTGACTCCACATCATGATCTATGGTGTATCCTTCATCCATTCCTGCAAGACCAGGCCTCTTTTCTCTAGCATCAGGGCCTTCATGTGATCTGATGATTAGCTGAGGCAATGGCACCAAACAGCAACCAAACTATCAATATTTTGCAACAAAAAAACAAGAGCTAGCCCCTAGGATTAATAGCTGTAATAAGTAACATACAAATTAAAAAAATGAAAGAATCACTATATGCCTTAAATTTCACTCGAACAATTGAATAGAAAAATCTATTACACAGTTATCAACTAAAGTTTAAGTTTACCGTACATAAAGAAAGACAAAGTTTATGAGCAATATTAGTATAGCTGTAAGTTTTTACATCATCAAGTTACTATCTTACTGGTACTCTCTGCAGACTTGAATCCAAAGTGCAAGTTTCGACAGGTAAACAAGGAGAGTGGAAGCACAATATTTTAATAACATGAAAATAACTCAACTGTTAAACAAAAGCTTTAAATGGAAAACGTACTTATGATGTTACCTTTAGTTTGAACTTCTTCAAGAACTCCTCGGTGCAATCAGGACCCCATAACAAGCCAATTCCTCTCTCTTTATTTGGGGAAAGACCAGGGCTCATTGATGGATCTGACCATAGCACGTCACCTGGAATCAAATTCAATCCTTCCCATGGAGGATCAAGAACTGATCTTCGAGCTTTAGATAATTCCTCGAAAGAACCAAGGCACAAAGAGTTGGCTACAGGGTTGAGGCTTATCCTACGATTCTTCTTCCCTTTTGACCTCTTTGAAGGGGTGACTGAAATGCTGCGGAAAAGGCCGCCATGAGCAGTATATACACGCCCAGCAATTATAGAGGCCAAAGGTAGTCCTTCGAAGCATCCCAAACATTTGCGGTACACATGCTTACCTTTATCTCCATACTTTGCCAGAACTTCCTTCTCAAATCCATAAACAGAGGTGCAGTATTTGGATTCATGATTTCCACGAAGAAGGTAAACTCTATGTGGCATGAAAACCTAGAAGAATATGATATCTTGTCAAATGTTATTTAATTATCAAAATAGATATTTATTTCACAAAAAAATCTGTGCCAATTATCAAAAGCCAATCTAATGTAAGGAAAAGAAATAAGCTTAATTTATGAGAAGTGAAGTGGATTTTTCGATTGACCACAAAAGGCAAGCATTGAACCAGCGTTTGAAAAGAAACAGGAAAAGAAAATACAAATGAACAAATCTGAAAAATAAGATAGGGAGAAAATGATATGTAAGGGAAGGTATTGCTACTGTATAATTGATCGTCAAAGTGATAATCTAGCGTGTTAAGAAGCTATCCCATTGGGGGAAATTCATTTACAAACAGAGAACGAAAGATGGTATTGAAATACTAAAACACGTAAAAGTGTATCCTTTAATTATAAAGACAACTTGAAAATTGGAAGTACCTTCCAGGCTAACAAGAGCAAGAAAGTCTCAAGACCCCAAGCTCCTCTGTCAACGTAATCCCCGTTGAAGACAAAGATACGATTTTGAGCAGGAAAGCCAGCATCTTTGAGGAGGAATAGAAGATCATGCAATTGCCCATGAAGATCGCCAACCACCACAACCGTTGAATCGGAGTCGAGGGTCTCGATTTGCAGGCAATTGGGTTCTTTGTGGAGGATCTTAGAAGCGGTGAGGACGAGGGCATCAAAGACGGGAACGGGGAGCACGGAGGGGAAGGCCGAGGGGGGCAGATTTCTTGAAGACCAGTCCAACGCCGACATGACATGCTGGATCCACTCAAGGCTCAGCTTCCCATCGGAAGGCCAAGACAGAGGAACCGGAGCAGCCGGTGGGGGTGGGGAAGGGGATGGAGAGCGGTTGTCGCAGGAGGTGGGCGTAGTGGTGGTGGAGGAGGAGGCATCTGCATCTCTTGAAGTCGGACTGGTAATGGTATTAGAGATGTTTTCAGAAGACATAAAAAGTAGGGTTTCTTTTTTCCCCTTTTTCTCTAAAAATTTGTGAGAAAGAATTTGTTTTTTATTTTCAGATGAGAAACTGTTTCAGAAAATTGGAAGCCCAGCATACAGTTGGAACTTGGAACATGGAACATACAGTACAATTACAACGGTTTTTGGCTCTCCATTAGTTATTTTGGTAGGAGGCTGTGTGTGCGAGTCACTTTATAATCCAGTGGTATTAGAGTTAATAGTAAAAGTGTTTAAAAGTTATCAGGACTAGGAATCTGCTACTACTTATGAAAATATATGTACTTACTGCTCCTATATATGAATTATGAAAATACAATACAGGTGTGTCTCGCTTACCATTATGACTTTCTGAACCTTTTTCGCAAATTGTCAACTTTTTTATTAATTAAATGAAAACTCATATCGGCATCCAGACAACGGATTCCCGTTCCCATTCAGCACCGACCACCAGATGCTGGCCTCGCTCGCACTTATCTCTTTAGTTTAGCAATAATTTTTCTGATCATTAGTAGTAATCTCAATTCTCTTCTTTCTTTTCAATTGTTTATATTTCACTCTTTTTATGAAAATGAACCTTTCATCTTAAATTAACAATATCTATGTTGTAAATGTTGCTGCTAACTGGTTTCCAACCTGCCTAGCTACTTTATTCTGTTTCACCACAATCCGAAACTCTCCGTCAGCCTGTCACTACAATTGTTTGTATAAGTAATTTGCAGTGCCAGTAGCAGGTTCCAAAATTTGTCATTGAACCTGGCCTTCGCCCTTTAGGACTTGGGTGAACCTCGATCGGCAGATCATGATGCTGATATTTGCTATGTGCTGCGCACCGCTGGTCGTGGTTGTACACCGCTTAGCAGCCAAAAACCAAAAAAGGGGGTTTTGTTTTGGACTTTTTTGGATTGCAGTCCACACTGTAAAGTTGATTCCTATTCACCCATGACAGGAAATTAAGAATGCTTGACTATACAGGCTTACTAATTAAGAAGTCTTACGTTTAGAAATATTGTTACAAAGTTCAAAATGGATGTGTCTCTCTTTTATAAAGTTAAAATCTTAAATGCTTGATTTATCACCATGCATTAATCAACACATCCTTTGATGAGTATACTCGCACAAGACAGGAAAGGAAAATGGAAGTTTGAAGCCTTGTGTTGTGCACTACTTATATATCCGGACTCCTGAGAAAGTGAGAAGGCCAACCATGGCCGCAAAGGAACGCTGCCACGTAATCTCCTGCGTGTTTGCAGGCTGTTTTCATTTCCTGCCCTACCTAATACTTCAGTAAACAACAAACCATCTGTACCTGTAATTAAGGAGTTGATGACCAACGTTGCTGACCTTTGTGCCTTGCCCTCGCAATTTTCCTCTGATGCAAACGCTGACAGTTGACCATCTGAACGATAGCAATATTATACCAGGCTGAGGCCTACATGCATATAATGAAATGAGTTTGTAACTTCATTTGCCGCTTGCGGGGATACAACACAACGCAATTATCAACTTAATATCTCAGCGACAAGTTCCTATGCTAATACAGTAGAAAAAGACATAATCATAAGTCAAAAAGAGGAAATTTAACGGAGTGGTCTACCAAATTCCACGTCTAATTGGCAATTTGATTTTGCGTTTGTTGTTGGGCCGCTCCCGCCTCAGCCTTCATGTTCAATCACACCTAATAATCTGAAAAGAGACACTTGCATTTCTTTTCCTTCTTGCCCCCAGGCCTCAACGGCAACGGCCCTACTTACCCTACCAATTACTAATATTACAAAACCTCCTTTCATTTATTCATTATTAATATTGTTATGCTACTAGTGTCAAGTGTGTGTGTATATATATATATATATTTTTACACTTATTAAACATATTGGAGCGAATATATGCATGATCTGGTCATATCCACGTTTTACAATACCACCTATTAATATTCTGCTTCTGCGTTATATTTCCGCTGGAGAAACCGCCCAAAGCTTAAAGTCCAACATACTCCAAAACCCACCATTTCCAAGTTCCTTCCTTCCACACCACTAGCTCACCTTCCAAGAGCTCCTCCTCCGACCCATTATCATACATAATACTAGTGTATGAATATACGGCTCCCCGATCGAGAAGCAGGGAATAGGGTTTTTTTCTTTTCTTTTCTTCCTTGTCTCTTCCTTGGTTGGCTGCATGTTTATAATAATTCATTGTCTTAATTAGCCTCAACAGAAACATGAGTAGTCATATGAGGTACAACAGGGTTGGGCGGAGATGCCAGGGAAGTGGAAACAAAGGTTTCAGGCTTAACCCCAGAAGATTTTCGGTTCAAGGGCTACGCGCAAGGTTCTTTTATTTGTTCAGGCTATTAAGTAGATGGAGAACATCATACGGGCGAGCTTTGCGATTGATAAAGAAATTAGGTATCAATATCGGAAATAGCAGCATCAAGGGAGATAACAGCAGCGGCAGGGTCAGCAGCAGCAGCAGCAGGACTTTAGTGACGCCGAAGGAACTGCAGCTGCCTTTACCGAACAGTACCACTACCAGGTTGAGACCATCGTTGGGACGCTCTAATTCTTTTTATTCTGAGGCCATTGCAGACTGCTTGGAGTTTATCAAGCGCTCTTCTCTTTCCGTGGATCAGAGGCAACCTCTGCCTGCCTGCCAAAGATAGTTAAGCCTAAGCTCCTTAGTCTGATCCTTGTAAGATTAATCGTCTGAGATTTAATTCGTTGAATTAATTACTGTTAATCTGCCACATTTAACTAGTTTGCTCTTCCTCCTGCATGTATATACTTTGTAAGTCATTGGTGTATATCTTGAGTTTTGAAGAACCCTGCCGTGAGAGTATTAATTATTTTGGTTTGATTGAATGCTTGAAGGGAAATGGGCAAAATTTTGTGAAGGTTCAGAGTAGGTATGAATTGAATTTGAAAATTCTAATATTTGAATTACCACCTAACTCGATTGCCATTATTTGACTAAACATAAAAGCCAAAAGGATCGGCCACCACCCTTTTTTTTGACTTTGTAAAAGTTTTGGCTTTGGGGTAATTAATTAATTTTATAATACAGTGATGAGACCAATGATGTGATGCTGATAGTTGGACAGCTAATCCATTTGGACCATTTATATACGATTTAACATCGGCTCAGAAATTTTGTTGGGCCTGAGTGCTATCTGACCATTGAAGATTTAATAAGAAGATGCTTTTTCTTTCTTGATACAAGATTGAAGATGATGTTAAATAATGTTAATTACTGGTCGTATGGTTATGCTTACTTTTCCGACAAATCAAGTCACAACTCATAATTCAGGATTAATGCTAAATCTTATAAGATATAACACAATTTATCACGTGCACTAAACAAGAAGAAAAACATACATTCATATCCTTACACGTATTTTATTATAGGCACATAAGGGAGAAGATACCAAGGCAAGAAAGGAAAGAAACTTGAAATGGGTTACTAAGTATATACTTACTTAACACAAACAAAGTCTGGAAGAATCTGAGAGTAGCTAACAATCAAGCATTGCATTTGCATATACATATATATTGGTAAGCAATTGGCGAATTGGATTCTCACAAGTCACAACCAATACAAATACTTATACCTCAAACAAATCTCCCCCCTTCTAAATAAATAAGCTAGACTTGTTTTGGCGCCAACAACTACAAGTGAAAACCCCCAAAAAAGACAAGAAAATTAGAAAAAGAATTAAAAGTAAAAAGGTCCAAAACCACGCGTCCATTAAAACCCAAATGAATTACCGGTCTAACCCTAGCAGGCTGAAAACCCTGTGGAGAAAAGCCCGCACTTTGGTTGGCGTTGCGACCACTTCCGCTGCAGCTACCGTTACGACCGCAGCATCTTTTTCCAACTCCGCCACTTCTGCCATGGACTCTCCTCTCAGGACAAAGGTTTGCATCATCGGCAGTGGCCCCGCTGCCCACACGGCTGCCATCTACACCGCCCTTGCTGAGCTGAAGCCCATTCTCTTCGAGGGCTGGATGGCTAACGACATCGCGCCTGGCGGTCAGCTGCCACCACAACCGACGTCGAGAACTTCCCTGGATTCCCAGACGGCATCATGGGCATGGAGCTTATGGACCGCTGCCGCAATCAATAGCTCCGCTTTGGCACCGCCATCTACACTGAAACCGTCAACAAGGTTGACCTTTCTTCGTCTCCGTTCAGGATCATCACCGATACGAAAACCGTCCTGGCTGACTCGGTGATTGTGGCCACAGGGGCCGTAGCAAAGCGGCTGAATTTCCCGGGTTCAGGGGATGGGTCAGGGGGCTTTTGGAACAAAGGAATCTCAGCTTGCGAGGTGTGTGATGGGGCGGCCCCAATCTTCAGGGACAAGCCTCTGGCAGTGATTGGTGGGGGTGACTCTGCAATGGAGGAATCCACCTACCTCACTAAGTACGCTTCCAAGGTGTACATCATTCACCGGAGAGACACCTTTAGGGCGTCCAAGATCATGCAGAGCAGGGCTGTTTCCAATCCTAAGATAGAGGTGCTATGGAATTCGGTGGTGGTGGAGGCGTATGGGGATGGGGAGAGAGGGGTTTTGGGAGGGCTCAAGGTGAAGAACCTGCTCACCGGGGAGGTTTCTGATTTGAAAGTTTCTGGCTTGTTCTTTGCCATTGGGCACGAGCCCGCCACCAAGTTCTTGGAAGGCCAGCTGCAGCTTGATTCAGATGGCTACATTCTCACTAAGCCAGGTACAACTCAGACCAGCGTGCGCGGCGTTTTTGCTGCTGGAGATGTCCAGGATAAGAAGTACAGGCAGGCTGTTACTGCTGCTGGCACTGGTTAGTCCTTTTCCCTTCACATGTTTATTGTCTTCCTTGATTTTCCTTACTCTTTGATTGTGATCAAGCATGAAGCTTGCTTACATGACATAAACTGGCACGGATTGCATATGCTAAGAAGCAGTCGCCTAAGGCATGGATTGGATATTTGCTTGTCATTTTACATGTAAGAATAAGATCTAACCAAACATTAATTTATCGTATGTTCCATCTTTAGATGAATCTTCACTCCTTTTCGCTTTGAAGAACGAGAAAATTAGAAAACACATGCGCTTGCAGGGGAGGGACCGGAGAACTCTTCAACCTCACTTTAGACTCTTGAAAACTTGGTGACATGGTTCTTTTAGAAAAAAAAAGCTACTGTAAAATTCATGATGGCGGACATATTATGAAAAGGAAATAAGCTGCAGAATATTTCCAGTCACTGGCTTATCATCTGCAATGGCTCTGTTTGTATACTTTCCATGATAGTAGTTCCTATGGCAAACTGAAATGCATTTCCATTTGAATCAGCAAAATTATGATTTTATGTACATAACATGCATATTTGCTGCTGCATTAAGTTTTGTTTATTCTTATCTATCCGACTGGAAATTTGTTTGTTTTGCAACTATGCAGGGTGCATGGCAGCCTTGGAAGCGGAACATTATTTGCAAGAGATTGGATCTCAGGAGGGCAAGAGCGATTGATGAGTGATGTTCCAGGGGATTTAAAAGATGCTTTATTTAGAAGCAAGTTCTTTGTCTGGATCAATATTAGAATTGGCATTGTTATTGATATTCAATATCTGCTTTTAATGAAAGTAGATTAGCTATGTCTTGTCTATTATTATATTTTTACTAAGCTGTAAAGAGTTCAATTACTAGAGAGAATGGGTGATCAATTGGCTAGAGGATTTTGCAATTTTCATGGTAGCAAAGATTATTGAGATTGGATTTGCGAAATTGAGCTCTGAGAAACCATAGCTTAAGGTTGTGGTTGAAGTACTAAGTTACAATTTTGCTACTCTTAACATTCCTGGACTTAGTATTTTGGTTAATTATCAGGACAACAAATTCATCGGTTAAGTCAGGGAAGCATGATTCGCTGTATGAAGTAGTTGATTAGAGGACATGTTACAAAATATTTGCCCGACTGCTGTTGGGTAAGAGAAACGCACCAACTGTGGAGTATAGAATCTATGATGTCTTTCAAGATACTCTTTGGGAGTGTAGGGGTCTGTCTCCGCGCCAATGATTTTGTGTGAATTCTAGTTGATAATTATCAGCCAAAATTCATGGTTTGTTATCCAAGGAGGTCAAGCAAATGTTGAACACCTAGTAGAATTAGGAAGTGGGTCATCGTCAAAATTGTTTCTCTTTAACTACCCCTGGCTCAACCCTGGATGTGCTGCAATGAAGATCATTTGATGCTTTAGCCCTTTTCCTTGCAGTTCCCTTCTATCGAGTATCAACCATTTATTTTCAATATATATATCAACCATTGAACCTTACAGCTCGAGGTATTATCTGGGCATGGGTTTATTTTGGCGATTATGTCAAGCACGGTCACATTTTAATTTTATTACCGTTATTTATTAGTTAGTTTTTATAGGTTGAACGTAATGATGCTAAACACGGGAGCTTTGGTATGCATCTTAATAGAATAGTGTGGAGAGTTAGGAAGCTTTTGATGCAGCTTTTTCAGAGAAAGATATTGGAAAAATGGCAGTGGAAAGGGACTTTCAAATAATGCAATTGTGTAGATTAGAATTCCAAAAAGAGTCGCCAGCTCCACCCAAAATCATTTATTGGCATAAACCATTAATGAGTGAGTTTAAATTGAACGTTGATGGTAGTTACAAGAATCATTCTCAAATTGCGGCGTATTGAGAGACCACACAAGTATGCTTGTTTTCCACTTTTTTGAAAATTTTGGACTTAATAATTCCCTAAAAGCGGAGTTATTGGTTTTACATAAAGACCTAATTTTATACGGACATTATAATATTTTTAAAGTTTGGATTTAGATGGATGTTGTGGTAGTAACATATATGATAAAGGAGGGGACTAGGGGGTCGCATGACATTCGTTATCTCCTAGCTTCTATCAAGAAATGTTTGCACCACTTTTCATATAGAATTTCGAATATTCATCGAAAAGGTAATTAATTATCTAACATTAATTATTTGCATCAGAATTTATATGTATTTTCTCAGGCTCAAGGAAAATTACAAGGTATATACGATTAGACAAACTTAAGCTACTATATGTTAGGTTCCAATAAATGTAAAATAATAGTACTCATAATTTATTACTATTTCATTTTCTTAGAACTATGTAAACTAGTGATGTTACTTATCCCTTGCACTCATGATAAACTTGCAAGGAAAGTAATGCCTAGTTAGGTTCTTTTTTCGATATCTCGTGATAAAAATTTTTTATGTACTTTTATTATTTTATTAATAAAATTTTAACAGGGTAATGAATCCTGTAAGAATTTCTAGCCAAAAAAACAAAACCTCATAACTCGAGGTCGAGGTGGTCGATTCGTTGTCCATACTTCATCTGTTAGACAGTCGGGCTTTCATGTACTGAGTCAAAGTGACAGGCGAGTACGAAGCATTCATATACATGCAATCACAGTTCCAAAATCCTGCTGCTGGTAAGTTCACCGATCAATTTAGCATCTTCCGCCAGGCAGAATTTGGATCATGCTGATGGCATTTGTACAGACTAGAAAGGCCTCTCATTGCAGTGACCTAACAATTTTTTTTCTCTAACATGACAATCAAACAATTTAAAAAGTTAAAAACAAAATAAAATATTCTAAAATTTTAAGTTTTGATCATAATTTCACATAAATTCATTAATATTCGAAATATACAATACGTTCTAAACGTATAAATGATGTTAATAGACAAATGTAAAATGTCTAAAATATTCTTTTTCTTTCTGTATTTTTTTTTCTTAGATAGGTTGACGTCGCTCTCTTACGTCGGTCGGTGGCACTCCCTTACGTCAGTCGACAACCCCATGGTTGAATCCAATTGAGGAATGTTGGAGCGATGCTTGCCATGTCATCCGTCATCTTCGTTGCCGCCATCTACCATTACCGTTCTCAATTGATAAAATTTAGTGCTTGTTTAGCTTAATTTTTTTTCAGTTTATCTACTTCTTAAAAGCAAAGTCAGGCCAAACATAAATTTTGAAAAACTCTTAAAAAAATAGTTTTTTTTAAAGAATAAAATTTTGAAAAAAAAAAGTTTCTAGAAAAGCTCTTGTGAGAAGCTTTTTCTTTTCTTCTTTTAAAAATATAAGAAATTTTTTATTTTTGTTTTAAAAATATCCTCATTTGTTTTAAATATAATTACAATATTACTCTCTAAAAAAAAGAAATACTCTTTATGATAATTTTAACTAAAATTATAACTTATAAAAAAAACTTATAAAAAAATTTACCAAACAATTTTAACTTAATTTTAAAAATTATTATTTTTTATAAGAGTTTTATAATAGTTTTTAAGTTAAAAAAAAATCAAGTCAAACAGGTTCTTAGTAAGAGGATAAAGAATGCTTGGATAGAGAGAGATAAATTATAAAATGAAGAAATTGTATTGTCTCTAGAGATAATTTTTAAATTTTTTAAAAAATAAATTTATCTTAAAAATATTATTACATCATCAAACTAACAAAAATTATAATAATATATTTTGTCATTCTATCCCAGCTGATAGAGCATATGGCTTTTAACTATGTGGTCTTGGGTTCGATTCCCACAAATGGCTATAATATTAGAATAAATTTGGGCATATATGTTGAGAACAAAATTAGAATAAAACAAAACTAGCACTTCCATATATACTACAGTACAACAGAAAAGCTTATTAAAGCTTGCAATACATTGCATATCGTAAACTTCAAACATGACTCAGCAGAAGGCTACAAACTTCAAACATGACTCAACGGAAGGCTACTGGATGGGCGTTGGTAAGGAGAAGAATAGAGTAATAAGTTTGAAAGGTTCTTGTGTTTGCTTTTCCTTGGCCACGGTGCACACACAAGTGGCGAGTGCATGCAGAAGAAGACGTAGAACAGTAGAAGGCCTCTCATCGTAATTTCTCAAGTTGCATTACACCAGCTCTTTTTGCTTCTCGTATTTTTTTTTTTCTGCACCTCGGAAACAGACCCGGCCAGCCTCAGGCACATGCCTAATCAGAAAAGAAAAATAATGGATATTTGTAGCCAACGCTTTTTCTTGCCACCTGCGGCATGCGGCCCACCTCCATGTGCTCTTTGTTTTTCTCTCCATGCACCAACACTTTCCTTTTTTTTTTTAATTTTATTTTCGTCTTTTATTCTTCTTCTGTAAGGTTAGTTCGGAGCCTATCTTAGGGACAGTTGTTGGGAAGCCATCTCGGAGATATCTTTGCTGGACCTGTTGTATTTCATGTGGCTCTTCACCAGCTGCCCAGCTGCAAGGGCAGACATGAGTGAGAGCTCTCCAGCTAGGACTGAACCGGCTACGATGGTGGCCAGGAGCCTTGAGTTTGAGCCCGGGCATTCTTTGCTGGCACCTTTAACCCCAAGTAAGTTGAGGCAAGCTGACTGAGATGCTAAATGGGTGCCACCTCCCACCGTGCCAACCTGAACCCATGCATGCATATAACCAACTACTCAGTTCTGTATGCCCACATGTGACAGATTGGGTCCTAGTGTTCTAATTGAATGGGGACTGACTGTGAATGATGGTTGTTAGGATAGTCTTGAATTGTGATTTAATTAAGATTGTTTAATTCTAATTAAATTAGTATACCTTATAAAATAGTCTTTAAATCTAGTTAGATTAGAATAACAATTCCTAATTTTATTAGGATAAGATTCCTAATTGTATTAGGATAAGGTTATTGTATTTGATACTATAAAAGGATCCTATGGGTTAAAGAATAATTATCACCTAGATTTAGCGAGAGTGATTTAGGTGTACGTGGGTTAAGGGTTATGAGTTTGAGACTGGTTTCTTGTGATCTCCTGATTTTTCTCTTAGTGAATTTTTCTCTGTTGTTGTGCCTGTGGACGTAGGTCATCAAAGACCGAACCACGTAAATTCTTGTGTTCTTGGGGGTGTGCTTGATTTCTTTCTTTCTTTATTCTATTGATTGGGTTAGATCTTGGGCAATTTTTTAGAGACAATTCCGCAATTTCTCAACAAACTGGTATCGGAGCTTCAAGGTCTTGGGTCAATCTGAATCTCGCTATGGCAACTTCGTCGACCAAGTATGAGATTGAAAAGTGTAATGGAAGAAACGATTTTCAGTCTGTGGCGTGTTAAGATGCACGAATGGCTAGTGCAACAATGACTGTTGAAGGCACTAAAGGGAAAAGAACATCTTCCCTCGAATTAATCTGATGGTGAGAAAGATGACCTTATGAAAAAAGCACATAGTGCTATTCTCCTTGCTTTGTCTGGTGAGGTGCTAAGAGAAGTCACGGATGAAGAATCTGCTGTTGCAGTGTGGTTTAAACTCGAAAGTATTTATATGACCAAGTCCTTGACGAATCGGCTTTATATGAAGCAACGATTGTATACTCTCAAGATGAGTGAAGGTACGTCCGTTAATACCCACATTGATGAATTTAATAGAGTTATTCTTGATTTAAAGAATATCGATGTTAAAATTGAGGATGAGGACCTAGCCCTAATTCTTTTATGTTCTTTGCCTCCATCGTATGAAAATTTCGTGGATACTATGCTTTACGGCCGAGACACTCTCACTTTCGAGGATGTAAGGGCATCTTTAAATTCCAAGGAATTAAAGAAGAAAGTTGGTGGTATTCGGAATGAAAATCAAGCAGAAGGTTTGGTTGTAAATAGAGGTAGAGGTAAAGAGAAAGGCTTAGACAGAAAAGGTAAATCTAGAGCAAAAGGGAAAACTTGCTGGAATTGTGGTCAGAAAGGGCATTTTCGTCAAGACTGTATCAAATTCAAGGATGATGAAAAGTTTAATAAGTCTGAGAATACTGCAAACGTGGTTGGAGATGACTTTGATACTTTTGAGGAAACTGATAATGTTCTTGCAATTACTAATTGTAACCTGATGGATACATGGATCTTGG
This sequence comes from Theobroma cacao, assembly GCF_000208745.1. Lineage (NCBI taxonomy): Eukaryota > Viridiplantae > Streptophyta > Magnoliopsida > Malvales > Malvaceae > Theobroma > Theobroma cacao. The sequence goes on from NC_030850.1 coordinate 104,363, forward strand.
ATTCGGCTTGTTGCTTTCATATATGTCCTAGGCGTGATTGGTTTACAACTTATCAATCTGTTAATATGGGCACTGTACAATTAGGAGATGATTTCTCTCTCTCAGTTGTTGGAATTGGCACAATTAGAATCAAGATGTTTGATGGTATGGTAAGAACACTTGAGGTAAAACATGTCCCTGACATGAAAAAGAATTTAATATCCTTGAGTTTGTTAGATAAGAAGGGCTACAAATATAGTGGTCAAGATGGTGTCTTGAATGTATCTAAAGGAGCCTTAACTATCATGAAGGGCAAGTTATCCGGTGACCTTTATTGTCTAGTGGGAAACACGGTCATTGAAACTGTTTCTGTGGTCTCATCTAATGATCCTGAAGATGATGTAACACGTTTATGGAATATGAGATTTGGTCATATGAGCGAGAGAGGGATTAGAAAACTAAGTAAGCATAGTTTGCTGTGTGGTCAAAAGAGTGGAAAGCTAGATTTTTGTGAGCAACATAGAGTGAAATTTAGCACTAAAACTCATCAAACCAGGGGTACAGTAAACTACATCTATTTAGATTTGTGGGATCCTTCTCCGGTGGTATCAAAAGGTGGATCATTATACATGTGGATCTTTATTGATGATTTTTCAAGAAAGGTGTGGACGTATCTTCTAAAGGCTATGAGTGAAGTGTTAACCACCTTTTTGCATTGGAAGGTATTGATCGAGAAGCAGACTAAGAAAAGGATCGAGAGCTTTCGAACAAACAAAGGTTTGAAATTTTGCAAATGTGAGTTTGGTCTATTCTACAAGAATGAGAAAATCGTTAGACATCGCACTGTCGACAAAACACCATATCAAAACGATATTGTAGAATTGATGAAGAAAACACTTTTGGAGAGAGCAAAATACGTGTTCTCAAATGTTGGCCTAACCAAAGTATTTTGGACAGAAGCTATCAACAAGGCTTGTTACTTGGTAAATCGGTCTCCATCAACTGCAATTGAATTTAAGACTCCCAAGGAAGTTTGGTCTGGTAAGCCTGCTGATTATTTTATATTGAGAGTATTTGGTTGTCCTGTTCATGTTCATGTGAGTGATGGTAAACTTGAGTTGAGGGCGACAGAGTGCATATTCCTAGGCTATGCATATGGGGTGAAGGGTTATTGGTTGTGGTGTACTGATTGTAAGTTCCCCAAGTTTATGGTGAGTCGGGATGTTACCTTTGACAAGTCTGCATTACTTTGTGGGATAAAGTCTAGAATTGCAAACACATCAGACCAAGAAGTTGGCAAGCAGGTGGAGCTTGAAATCAATGCTCTTGTGACAGTGCGAGATGATAGTGAAATCCAGAAAGAATTGCAAGAGGTACAAGAATTGGTATCTCAACGAAGCATTACTTGTATTGATGGTGATTTTGATTCTTATGTTTTATTTGTGGAAGTAGAGATTGAAGAGCCTTACTTTTATCATGAGAAAATTATATATGTCGAGTCTTCTAAGAAGATTGAGTCTCTACACTGGGATCAAACATGGGAGCTTGTGAAAACACCTAAAGTTACTATTGAAGTTGGCTTAGTGTGTGAAGGAGGTGCAAACATTAGTCGTAATGTGGTTGGCTTCTCCAAATCAGATTTTGCTGGTGATCTAGATAGTAGAAGATCTCAAACGGGGTATGTGTTCACTCTCTCAGGATCTGCAATCAGTTGGAAAGCAGTTCTTCAATCAACTGTTGCCTTGTCTACAACTGAAGCTGAATATATGGCTGTGACCGAGGCAGTGAAGGAGGCTTTGTGGCTTAAAGGCTTGGTTGGTGATCTTGGTTTTGAACAAACACAAACAGTTGTGTTTTTTGATAGTCAAAGTGCTATACATTTGACTAAAAATCAGATGTTTCATGAGAGAACGAAACACATCCAAGTCAAGTGTAACTTCGTTCGAGAGATTATTTCTAAAGGGGAGATTGTAGTAAAGAAAATAGCTACAGATAAAAATCCGGCAGATATGCTAACTAAGTCAGTTTATGGGATAAAGTTCAAGCATTGCTTGGACTTGATCGGTGTTCGTAGTGCTTGAGGCCTATTGGGGCAGTGGCGGTGTCGACAGAGATTGGTTCGTAAGGTGGGGCTTGGTGAATTCAAGCCTAAGGAGGAGATTTGTTAGGATAGTCTTAAATTGTGATTTAATTAGGATTGTTTAATTTTAATTAAATTAGTATACCTTATAAAATAGTTTTTAAATCTAGTTAGACTATAACAACATTTTCTAATTATATTAGGATAAGGTTATTGTATTTGATACTATAAAAGGACCCTATGGGTTAAAGAATAAAATCACCTAGATTTAGAGAGAGTGATTTAGGTGTATGTGGGATAAAGGTTATGAGTTTGAGACTGTTTCTTGTAATCTCTTGATTTTTCTCTTAGTGAATTTTTCTCTGTTTTTGTGCCCGTGGACGTAGGTCATCAAAAGACCGAACCACGTAAATTCTTGTGTTCTTGTAGGTGTGCTTGATTTCTTTCCTTTCTTTATTTTATTGATTGGGTTAGATCTTGGGCAATTCTTTAGAGACAATTCCGCAATTTCCCAACAATGGTTTTCAAGAGTATATATTTCCTTGTAATCCATATGCCTACCCCACGCACCGAACATTTAAATTATTTCAAAAGCCTAGTAATTAAAAGAAATGATACTATATACTAGTAGTACTCCTACAATTAATATATGGTAGTAAAAGAAGACAAATTAATTTAGGGAAGGGAGGGAGTGTATGCTGTACGCCTGTACCTCAATGGAAGGCATAGTGACGGAGATGTGAAGATCCTTGCTATCGTTGACAGCTTCCATCATGGTGATGCAGTGAGAGCTCTCCACATTCTGAGCAGGATCCTGGCCAGTAGCTATGTAAACTGCAGAAACAATATTGCTGGCATGGGCGTTGAAACCGCCAAGAGCAGCAGCGATAGCGGAGCCAGTGAGGTTCTTAAGCATGTTAAGTTCCACCAAGGCAGGAACGGTGGTCATGAGCACCTTTTTCAACACCTCTTCCTTTATGACTGCCTCGCAGACGACCGACTTTCCACGTCCTTCTATCCAGTTAACTGCCGCTGGCTTCTTATCTGAACAGAAGTTTCCTGACCCATTTGCAGTGGGCCTCCACCATGTTAATTAATCATAGTGAAACTAAGTAAAGAGGGTTTGAAATGATCATGCGATTAAACTACATAAAAAGCTCGTAATCATGCACGGTCACTCATTTATAATTGGATATATACATTAACAAGAGAGCATGAAAAACACAAACGAATTAAAGTACTTAATTTTGCCCTGCCTAACTGCACTAAAAGAATTAAGAATAGTAGTACAAGTAGAATTATTTATTTTATGAATAAGAATTTAAAGAATACTAGCACTAGTATATAAACAAATAAAACTTTGAAGTTTGAAGTAACATACTATTGCTATATATTACTTAGATTGTTATAAAAAGAAAAAGGGTACCGGAGACGCCTATAACATCCATGTCGGGATAATCGTGATGGAGAAAATCAAGAACGTTTTGGACACCCTTGGAGACCATATTCATCCCCATGGCATCTCCTGTGCTGCAGCTGAACCTTATGTACAAGTTCTTGCCTGCTATGCCACATTTTACTCCTTGTAATCTAGCAAATCTGCTCGACCTGCGTACACCACCCCTTTTCTTATTTACACTAGTTATACAGTTCTAGTAACTACTCTGCAACACCGTGATAATTATGGCTTACGAGACATAATATTAAACCTCCAAATTTGAAATCTTTAACCCCCCCCCTTCCTAATATTAAACATCGAGAAAATATTATCAAGGATTAATAGAAACAAAAATTAATATGCTTGAAACATTGAATTATATTTACCAGTACGGAAAGGTATTTTTATTTTTATTCAACAAAGAAAGAAAGAAAGAAAGAAAGAAGATATATTACATGTAGACAAGTACTATAAATGATTCAACTCACCTGATGAAAGCAAGATCAAGAGCATCGAAATTTTCAGGATCCTCCAAGAAGAGCTTCAAGTCAGCTGCCCTCTTGGCGGAGGCAAATCTAACGACAGGAGCCCTGGTCATTCCGTCCTTGAACAAGACCGAGCTGGCACCGCCTGATGCGTAAATGGCCTTGCACCCCCTATTGGTACTAGCCACCAGACACCCTTCCGTGGTTGCCATCGGTACCCAGTATTCCTTTCCATCAAGCAGCAGCGGCCCAGCTATCCCCACCGGGATCTGCACGTACCCTACAGGCATCTCACAGCACTGTCCCAGTATGGAGTCATAATCGAAGCCATGAAGGGGAAGTCCTTGGAGCGACCTTCCCGTCATCCTCTGCATTGCCTCTCGTCTTATCATGGCTGCTTTCTTGCAATCCCCAAGCTTTGACTCCAGAGAATATGACGGAATGGAGCCGGAAACTACTGATTGGATGATTTGCTCCTCCTCGTCTTCTTCTTGGGGGATAGGAGGACTTACAGGAGGAGGGGGCTTGGACTCAATGGAGCAGTCAATAGCAGAGGTACAAGACGTTGCATCTTCTTGGACGTCGATCTCACAAGCATCGTTGTGGGAAGTGCGGAAAATGAAGGACTGAACGAAATCAATGCCAAAGAAACCAAGTAGATAGATGATTGAGGCAACCAAGGAAACTAAGGCAGCGATCTCGGAGAGGGTTAAGACATGGAGTGGAGAGCAAGTACGGATCTTGTCGCGCCATCTGTGGAGGAGGAAGTATGCCACGGAGAAGAAGAGGGCGAAGAAGATTCCGTTGGTCAGGTAGAGGGGAAGAGGAAGATCAGCATCTGAGGCTTTCACTTTCAGGGGCTCCCCCAACTTAAGAAGTGCTTCTTCGCCGGAGGTTGCGCTGGGACGCCGGCGAACGTCCATGTTACTCTATCTCACTGTATCGTTAAGTATGTAGTACGTAGCGATAGGAATGTGAAAGCCGAAGGAGGAAGAGCTACTGTTTTGATATTTATAGCCAGAAATTGGAGTGTGCCTGGGAGCCCAACGGCTCAAGTAACACAGCCTTAAGCAGCCCAAGAGAGGTTGGCGCACTGGACCATTACCAACACGTACAGCGTGCTACGAACTTTTGTCGCCTCGGTCTCCCAGTTTACGGTTTTAATAATATATCTACCGACCGCATCCATTTTATTTGTACTCCACTGACTACTTTGAATTATTAAATACTCCTTAGAGACGTAGTAAAATATAATTCCAATTCTAAAATCTGACCTCTAATTTTATCCGATTTGATGAAAAAGTTAAACATCCCCAACTGTAAAAAAAATTACCTGAATCCATCTCACCCTGAGAGCTTATTTGATCTGATTTTTTTTTAATTTAAAAATTATTATGAAGTTTTTATAAAAAATAATAATTTTTAAAATTAAGTTAAAGTTATTTAATAAATTTTTTTTATAAATTATAATTTTAGTTAAAATTATCATAAAGGGTATTTTTTTAAAAAAATAATATTATAATTGTATTTAACATATGAGAATATTTTTGAAACAAAAATAAAAACTCTCTTGCATTTTTAAAAAAATAAAAGAAAAAGCTCCTGTGAGGAGCTTTTCAAAAACTTTTTTTAAAAAAAATTATTTTTCTAAAGAGTTTTTTAAAATTTATGTTTGGTCTAGTTTTTACTTTTAAGAGGTAGATAAATTGAAAAAAAATTAGACCAAACAAACACTAAGTCTCAAATCTAACTCTAAGATGTAAATTTTATTTATTAGTTTTATTTTAAATCAAATTTGACTTAATTAAAAAAATTCGGAATCAAATTGTGACATGAATTTTACATATAGAGATAATGAGCTTACACAAAAGTGTCATCAATACAAGCTCTGATTTTATGTTGAATTTTAAACGAATATTTAATTTAAAATTATTGATCATAAATACAAATGTTTTTACTATATATTTATATTCTTAAAATATTTTAATTTATATATAATGAATTATTACTTCACACGTAAACACATAAGAATATACAGAAACTTTTTAATCTCGGATAACAAGTTTGACATATTGATACACGTCAAAAACACATTTGATTTGAATAGACGATTCCGGATGTTTCACTCCAGCGTCGTGGAAATGAAGGTAGAATGTTGCTGGCTGGCTGGCTGGCTGGCTGGTGTTGAAACCAAGTAATTAGTGCTTGCTTGAATTAAGCGGTAAGAAGTGAAGAAGTCAACCTTTGGGTTGGCTACTAGTTGCGTGCCGAATGAATCCACATACGAAAGCCATGGCCCTTTCTGGTAAGCTTTGCTTGTGTTTGATCAGAACCAAAATTCAAAGTTATATGTATGTTTGTCAAGTTGGCAAATTATGGTCTACTTGTACGACACTTAATAAAAACTAGAGTAAAAAATTTACAACTGGTGAAGTTTCAAGGTGTACATAAAGCTTAACAAATTGTAACGACACAGTTGATTTCCCCTTTAACAATAGGATGAACGAGCCAAGTGCTAAATGCTAATGAACGAGCTAATTGCCAGTTTGAACTTGAATCTATTGATGGATCGAGTAGCTAGGCGCAGCGCCTGAGTTTGCTTACAGCTAGCTATCCATATGCGCATAGGCAGTGCTGTGCTACAGCGCTAACAAGAGACTAGGTAGGTAATCCAGACCCAGTCCCTACGCGGTCTTCAACTCCCATCCCCGTCTAACTTTTTCTACTCAAATTATAATTGAAAAGAAATCTAAATTTCTGAATGACTCATTGAGAAATTTTCTTATCATCACTTGTCCATGCTTGCAATGATGTTAATGTGTATAATTCTGCTTTATGAGCAAGTAACATACTTTTATTTGGGTTGAGTCATTCACTAATAATATATGTATTTGTCTAGTAAGAAACTAGATAAATTGGTCTGGTCTAACTATAGGCCACAAGTTTACCCATCTTACCAACCCTGACAAGGACAAAGATGATTAAAGGATACACTACTTTTTTTTATTGTTGTTGAATTCAATTTTGAATGTTATCAATTAATCGATTCAGATAACTGAGTTTGGTGTAAATGAAAATGCAATTGAATGCTTGGTGAGTCAAGAGTCAAGACTGATCTTTTTTATAATATTAATGCTTAGCTTGCATTGCGCATATGAGAAATAGTTAATTACATTGCACTTGACCTTTAGTTGATCAAATAGTATCAACAACACTTCTTGTTTGGGTAAAGAAAACCCAACTCAACTACTCCCATTGGGCCTAAAACTGAAAGCAAATAATGGGTTTGGTTGCTGAAAGAAGGCCCAATATGAGAAATCTGTTTATGTATACAAAAGTTACAAGGAAATAAAGAGGGGGAGAGAAAGTGTCCGAGTGCGAAGCAAACAAGAAAGAAATGGAAGAATACCCAGAAGAATTGAGGAGTCCACCGGTGAGGCTGGTAGCGTTGGTGGGATGCCCAGAGCAGCATGGTCTGATATCGAGCCACCTCCTCACCCAGCAGCCCCCCATCAACACCTTGGCCTTGCCCGACTTGTCCAAGCTCTCTCTTCTTCTTCAACATAACCCGTCCAAGTCCTCATCTGGTGGCGGCATTTTAAGAAGGGACTGGCTGGTGAAGCACAGGGCCAAGATCCCCGCAGTGGTGGTGGCCCTCTTCTCCTGGGATCAGGTGTCGGGAGATCCTGCCCAGTGGGGCCAAGTGTGCTCCGATCTGGATGAGCTCAAAGCGGCTATTCGTCCGAGGAACATCAAATTGCTGGTGCTTGTGCTGCTGCAATCGGAAGAAATTAGTGAAGATCGTCTGCTTGCCTTACGGAAGCGAGCGGAGGTTGATTCCAAGTTCCTACTTCTCTTCAATCCGGATCCTTCCCAACTCAATAACTCTCTTCAAAGGTGCTCTTTTTGTGTGTGTTCTTTTTTCAAACAATACTACATAATACTAAGTAGTACTCTTATCAAATTAATTATTCTGATATCAGGTTGGGCGCCGCATTGTCCGAATTAGCAACTACCTTTTACAGAGACGAAGGTCGCAGGATTAAAGCTCGCATTGAAAAGAAGACCTTTTCCTCTCTCGACCACCAAGTTCGCTATTGCTTCAAAGTATATTAAAAGAGTAGCTTTCCTTACTTTTCTTTATTCATTCTCTGATTAAATAGAATATTTTCTCATTTCTTTGCCATGCACAAAATCTTTAGGTTGCTGTACATGCAGAGTTCCGACGAGACTGGGTTGAAGCCTTGAGGTTTTATGAGGATGCCTTTCATGCTCTGCGCGAGGTTCTTTCCCTACTTCTTCTAGTTGCACTTGTATTTCGTTACAATCTTAAGCTATTCCTTGTTACTCCTTCCTTCTTCACCAATCTCGAGTCACATCTGTCTTCTCATACTTCATACTAATACTAATTACTCACAACTTCTTCTTGCCACTACAACTATTCTATCTATGTATGCAGATGGTTGCAACCTCAACAAGGTTGCCTCCCATCCAACGCTTACTTGAGATCAAAACTGTTGCTGAACACTTGCATTTCAAGATTTCCACTTTGTTGTTGCATGGTGGAAAGCTCATTGAAGCAGTTACATGGTTCCGCCAGCACATTGCCTCCTACAAGAACCTTGTTGGATCTCCTAAAGTTATTTTTCTTCACTGGGAGTGGCTGAGCAGACAGTTTTTGGTTTTTGCCGAGTTGCTTGACTCAAGCTGTGCGGCTCTTCAGAGCATTTCCTCTCTACCATTGGGAACTGCAGAACAACCTCTAACCGAATGGGAATTCCATCCCGCTTATTACTATCAGGTCTGTACCATCTTTACCACCATATCATCCTTATCTTTTCTCTAAACTTTTGCTTGCTTGACATGAGCCGTATTCATTTTTAGAGCTTTTCCATGCAAGCCTTGCTAGCTTGCTTCATAGCATATCCTTAGAAACAATACAGGTTGCTTCTTGGGGCTAAGGATGTGTATTAGCTAATATGTTACTCATTAACTATGTGTGGACATTGATACTACTGCTCTCACTCTCACTTTTTTTTCTGTTTGGTTATCCTTGCTGAGATTCAGCATTCATTTAGAAAACTCTTTACTTAATTTAACTTAGTTGAATCACAACATTCATCTCACAACAGTCAGCAGCTCAATACTTGAAGGAGAAGAGATCTGCTCTGGAGTTTGCAGTGTCAATATCAGAAACTTTTAATGAGAATGATGATGGAAGTGCTGAATCTGTTGTACCATCGATTTATGTTGGTCAGTTTGCTCGGTTACTCGAGCAAGGCGATGATTTAGCTATGCAGTTGTAAGTCTTGGAAAATTTATGCACAAAGGTCTGATTTGATTTGTGCCATTTTCCTTGTAATAAATGTTTGAATCTTTGTTCTCATCTGACTATGCAGCCTTACTGATGATGAATACACACATTATGCGTTTGCAGAGGGAAAGAGGTTTCAAGACTCCTTTGAAATTATTGCTTTGCTCAAAAAGTCTCATGAAACATATAGTAGTCTTAAAGTTCAGAGGATGGGTTCTCTTTGTGCATTTCAGATTGCTAGAGAATATTTTTCTTTGGGTGATTTCAGCAATGCAAAACAGCTGTTTGATGGTGTTGCAAATCTATATAGGCAAGAAGGGTGGGTTACTTTGCTGTGGGAGGTTTTGGGTTACCTGCGAGAGTGCTCAAGAAAACAAGTTGTTGTGAAAGAGTTTATAGAGTTTTCTCTTGAAATGGCTGCATTGCCTGTATCTACTGCTGGTAGCATCCAGTCTTCCAAATGTGGTCCAGGTGGCCCTGCAAGTCTTGAACAGAGAGAAATGATACACAGTGAAATTTTGGCACTTGTCAGTGGGGAAGCTAGATCGGTATCCCTTGAAGGAACTGATGATCTCAAAGTAAATGGAGAAAATACCCTTCATCTTGAGATTGATCTTGTTAGTCCACTCAGATCAGTTCTTCTTGCCTCAGTGGCTTTCCACGAGCAGATAATTAAGTCTGGTGTCTCCTCCTTGATTACATTGTCACTTCTGTCACAATTACCCCTTTCCATTGAGATTGATCAATTGGAAGTTCAATTCAATCAATCTAACTGTAATTTTATAATCATGAATGCCCAAAAATGTCCATTACAAGCAGTGTCCAGTGAGCCACATGACCATCGAATGGAGAGTGCTCCTTCTCTGGCACTTGCTACAAACAAATGGCTGCGGCTAACTTATGACATCAAACCTGGTAAGTCAGCTCTTCTTTTATTCATTTGTTGTTTTCACTATGCATTAGGTTCATCTGATACAGACAAAGCACATCACCCCACATTCACAACAATTATTTCAACTAGTCAGTCCTTAAATTTGCAAATAACAGAAGCACAATAGCTCGCTTAATTCTGATAGTTCTTACATGCTGTTTGCTTGATATAGCCTTACTAACATGGCAAGGGGTTTTTTACAGCATTGCAGCTGCATGTTTTGATCTAACCTTTTACTTTAAATATCCTTGACACAAATTGAGTGATTTTAAGCAACCATTTTAGCTTTCAGCATGTGAGCCTAAAATTTTTCAACCCCAAAATCCATGTGGAATCACTGCCTAGCTAGCAATCTCAGCACCTAGGGTGCGCCTAGGTAGCAATCGCAGCACCCCTTAAGCATCATTATTGCGTGCTTCAGTGTATTTGTCTGCATATTGTGTCTGTGTGCATGTATGTCTATATCTGTGTATCTGAGAGAGGGAGAGGAAGCAGAAGGAAAAAGGGACATCAGGCCGACAAAAATATGTTTTCTCTTCTAGCATGCTCATTTTTGTTTTCTTCAATCAAATGGGTAGTTTATACTTGTTTGCTCCTAGAGATTCAAAGGGTAAAGTCATATCCTGACGAAGAAATGCTAATTCTTATTTTAGCCACAACCTTATGGGATCAGATGTCATCTTTCTGCATGCACTTCTTTCTACTGCAAATTCTTTATTACTAGAACTGTTGATTCCTTCATTATTATCCACATACTGTTGCATAAGACAATGTTTAAATTATTCAGAACAAAGTGGAAAGCTTGAATGCATATCCGTTATTGCAAAAATGGGACCCCACTTCACAATCTGTTGCAGAGCTGAAAGTCCTGCTTCAATGGATGATTTACCTCTTTGGAAGTTTGAAGACCGTGTGGAAACTTTCCCCACAAAGGATCCTGCTCTATCATTCTCTGGTCAGAAGGCTGCCCAGGTTGAAGAACCTGATCCACAAGTGGATGTCACTCTTGGTTCTTCTGGCCCTGCATTAGTTGGAGAGAGATTTGTGATACCAGTTACCATAGCCTCCAGGGACCATGCCATATATGCTGGTGAAATGAAGATAAATCTGGTCGATGTAAGAGGAGGTGGGCTGTTTAGTCCAAGGGAATCAGAGCCATTTTCAATGGACAGTCATCATGTTGAGCTTCTTGGCATTGTTGGACCTGAAGGGGAAGATGACCCTGATAAAATCAAGAAAATTCAACAGTCCTTTGGATTGGTTTCTGTTCCATTTCTAAACATTGGAGAATCATGGTCCTGCAAACTAGAAATCATGTGGCACCGACCCAAACCAATTATGCTCTTTGTATCATTGGGCTATTCCCCTAATAACAATGAGTTGAATGCACAAAAGGTCAATGTCCACAAGACCTTGCAAATTGAAGGAAAGAATGCTGTTTTAATTGGCCACCATTTTATGCTGCCCTTCCGCAGGGATTCATTGTTGCTTTCAAGGATCAAGCCTGTCCCTGATTCGGATCAGTTGGCATCACTACCCCTGCATGAAGCAACTGTGCTTATCGTTAGTGCGAAGAACTGCAGTGAGGTCACATTGCAGCTGCTATCCATGTCTATTGAAGTTGATAATGATGGCATTGAGTCATGTTCCATTCAACATGGAGGTGAAGATCTTCTCGGCTCTGCACTTGTGCCGGGAGAAGAGTTCAAGAAGGTTTTCACCATCATTCCTCAGGTGGTCTCTTCAAAGCTTATGTTGGGGACAGTGTATCTAAAATGGAAGAGGCATTCTGGAATTGAAGATAGAATTGGTTTGACGGTGGCTGATGCTCAGGTTTTAACTACACACAAACTTCCTGTTGTACATATAGAGTTGTCACCATTAGTTGTGAGTTTGGATTGTCCTCCTTATGCCATCCTTGGAGATCCCTTCATGTACTGTATTAAAATTCTTAACAAAACAGAGTTGCTTCAAGAGGTTAAGTTTTCATTGGCAGATTCACAGAGTTTTGTGTTATCTGGGTCTCACAATGACACGGTGTTTGTTCTTCCAAATTCTGAGCACATCCTTTGTTACAAAGTAGTGCCTCTCGCCTCAGGTTTGCAACAGTTGCCCAGAATTTCATTGGCATCTGTGAGATACTCAGCTCGAATACAGCCCTCTATTGCTGCATCTACTGTTTTCATTTTCCCTTCCAAGCCTCAGGTCAAGATAGCTGGTACGACAGACAGGAGGCTGGAGTCCATTGTAGCAGACTAAAATCTAGTCCTATTATTTGTGATTACTACCATTATTGTTAATATAGAGGGATCTCGTGTTTTGAGATTAAAGCTGACAATTTGGAATATGGATTAATTTTTGCCTTTCAAGGTGCTAAAGAATAAAGAAACAAAATTTAGAGATATGTTTGGTTCCAGTGGTGGGTTGTTTTCTTTGCTTTGCTTTTATATTTTTCTTTTGGGCAAATCAATTTTCGTTTAAAGTTTGTAATATCTAACCCTCACTGACTCGTTTCTCACTTGACATCTAATTGATATGGTTTGGGGACTTGGGTGTGAAATATAGGCTTAGCACTGTGACTAACATTGTTAACTGAGTCTGCGTAGGAAATGGGGATGGAATTAGATGCCAATAACCAAATGACTACTTTTCATACTAATTCTCTACTGCAAAAACAAATAAAAAAACATCTGCCTGGCCTGTACGTGAACCTCTATTTTCATTAATAAATAATTGAATCAGTCCCCTCTGCACCTCTCTCGATTAAAGACAGGAACCGTCAGACTCTCACTACCATGTAGAGAGTGGCAAATATTCATATTTTCATCAGAAAGGTCGTTGTTACACTCTCAGCAAATTGAATGCCGATCAAAAAATGTAAGCTATCTGTAAATTGTACAATGCTATCAGTTGAAAGTAAAATTCTAGTAAACAAGTAGCTCAGAATACCCTAAAAAACAACTTCTAAAACTTTCAAGCATGGCAATAGCAAGCATTCGTTGCTCTGGCTCCAACTCTGTTTGAGGAATCAGCTCACCAGCATCCCTTAGTATATCAACTGCAATTTTTCTCTCTGGAACATACATACATCACCTGAGAATCATAAGGACTCTGGACTTGTAGATGGCCTAATTCTACAAGGCATTCTTGTTGGTTCTTGAAATCCACCACCAAACTTGTAACTAAAGCCATTCTTCGGTGTGATTGACATTTTCTTCAATGCACAGTCAAATTCATCAAGATCAAGTCCTTGCTCATCAAAGCTCCTAGCAACCCCATCATCCATAATATCCTCATTCTCATTAACAAAATCCTGAATCAATTCATCATCACTGCTGCCATCATCGTTGTCGTCATCATAAGCATCATCGTACGTTGGTTTTACCATTGACCAGAAGACAAACATTGGGCGGATGAAACTTCAATTTTGGAATTACGGCAGAAAGAAAGAAAAAAAAATAGCATTTTGTCAGCAAAGCAGTAAAAAGCAAGATGCACTCATGCGCTCAGTATATATTTTCATTTCAAAGAAATGCAGGAATTGTTAAGTTCACCCAACTATGAAAATACAAGATAAACCATCATTTGCTTAAGAGACTATTTGGGCACTCAAGAACAACACAAAACAAGGATGGTTTAATCACTTAAATCAAATTCATAAACTGTAGAAGATACTGATTTTGCTTTTTCCCCAAACATTCTGACATGACATACAGTGATCATTTCTAGCTCCCATATTTTCTCCCATTAACCCTTTTTCAAAAGAAATAAATAAAAGAGTAACCCCAATCAGTGAAACAGTTTTGGCTGCCCAAACTCCTTCAGAAGTCTGACATATTTGAAGCCACTGTCAGTATTCCTTTTCTCCTCTCTCTCTCTCTCTCTCTCTCCCGCATGCATGCAGGCCAGAAACAGAATTTTTCTTCTTATAGGATTCAAACTAAAGAAATAGAGCTGATACTAACTAATTCCCAAATGAAAGAATACAAACCTGTCACATCTTTTCAGCAAACATGGATCAAAAGGAAAGAATGTATCAAGCCTTTCCAGGCCACCAAATGCCCTTGAAAGTTCTGACTCTAACAGGCCATCAAAAACGAACGTTTTGGACACAGTAAAGAGACAAGCTGCTTTTGATTGTAGTAGAAACTCCTCTACTACAGATGGAAGGCATACCTGTTTATGATAGATTACTGGGATTAGAGTGGACAATCAAACTAATATTTGAGAGGGATTTAGCCCCGTTCATGTGACATAAAGGAATTAAAATCGGGTAACATAGACTCCTTAGAATCAATAAAAAGATTTAAGGATAACTAGAGTCCATGTCATAGCTTACCTGCTGGCTGTTATCATTATGAAATTTAGGGTCATGCAACAAAGCAATTCCTTACCTTCAAAGGATTCAATTTATGCTTTAAGATTTGCTCCATTGGCATGAGGAGCTGCATCTTCAAGCGCGGAACATCCATGAAAACTTTCATACGAAAGCAGAGAACATACATAATGGCCTGTGACATGTTAGGAAAAAATTCAGCCTAACAATAAAGCAATGCAATCCAATTTGCAAATAATACTTTAACACTTCTTCCTTTTTTTTTTTCTCAAAACAATTTTATAACTGTTGCATGTCTTCGCATCTGTTGTTTTCAGTGAAGTATGAAACTTCAAGAGTAAGAACATCAACCTGACATCCAGAATAGAAAACTCGATGTGCATTTGGATTTATATCACCATCAGGGGTTTTGCCATATTCCAAGCACCAATCCACCAACCTAAATAAAAGTAAGATACACAATATCACTGATGAACATCCAGACTTTCATGCACACCATCTAAGTTGTCAAAACAGTGCTAGAAGTCAGTTAATGAAAATGGATCACAAGGATTATGATGTACTACCTTTTTAGCATGCTAGAAATACGAGAGGCCGACAGAAACTTTGCTCGAGATAAATAGCTAGCAAGATAAGCCACAGCACTCATCCTGCATAAAACAGAAATTCAACAAGCACAAGAAATGATGCCCCCACCCATGTTGTAAACTCTATTATATATACTTGTAACAGTTTTAACTTTTATGCAATTCCTATTCTATATTCTATCCAGCGCACAGATAAAAGGGAGGGGTAGAGGGGGACCTTTAAAGGCATAAAGATCAGCTCAATTAACTTCACCTTATTAAATTTCAATCCAAAAGCAACTGGTCATGATAAAAATACCAAACTATTTGACCTAAAGGGGAAATAAGAATGATGTACATGTGACTTTCTTTTTCTTAATTTTCAAACCAAGCAGTCGACTTAATCTAGAAAAACATGTGGAAATAGGTTTACATTTTTTAGGCAACAAGAGGACAATGTCTCATCATCATATGTATGAAAGAACACAAAAACACACCATATAATGCGCTGCTCAATGTCAATGCTTCATTTAAAATGTGCCAAAACAAGGTCCCAGATGCCCAACCCCATGTACGTAATGCAATAACACTCACTCACACACACACACGCAACTTAAAAGGAGTATATTTAAACATCAAAGGAGTATATGCCCACAACTTAAAAGGCAAAGCTAACAATCATTAACTCTTTCTGATAATGCTAAAATTACCTGATTGGCTGTGGATGTGAGTCTTGAACAAATAAATCTGCCAGCATTGTGGCAAATCTCATACCACAGTAGTCAGGATCTAGTGCACAAGCATAGAACATCACAAACTGCAAACATTAGGTAAAAAAGCACCAGATAAATTACTAGCCAAGTCATGCAGGTCTTAATGCTGGTATTAAGAAAAAAAAATTAAATAAATAAATTATGATTTTCATCAGGAATAGCAACAGAAACCTTGAGAAACAAAATAACATAAACTGCTAGATAATGACAAATAAGCATTACCTGAGTAAATTTTGACTTGTAGGCACTCATAACAGTGATCTGAAAAGACTGGAGAAGAGTTTCAAACACCTATAACAGCAATTAAACAAATTAAGACAGGAATTAGGAGAAGGTGCGGGGGGAGGGGGGAGATGAAAACATTAACATCAGAAAATACCTTAGCCAAGCGGCCAGCTCTTTCACAGGATTCAAGATGTTCAAAGGTTAAAACCAGTAGGTTATCTAACAATTCAGCAATGCTGTTTCCAGCCAGACTCTTACGACTTAATCGAAACTGCAAATCGAACTCTATATCAGTTTTACACCTTGTGCATATTAAATCATCATAAATTGGTTACTAGATGTTAAAAAATATTAACTTGAACAAGGATGTCCAATAATTAATTAACCCTACTTATTTGGCCACCTTGGGACATCACATGCACACTTCAAAGAAAAGCTTGTTGATTATACCTCTCCAGTGTCTTGCTCAGCACTTTCCTCAACTTCATCCACATCTTCTAGCTCCATCTCAAATATGCCTTTACTAAAGTCATCTTGTAAAATGGCATCCCATCCAATCTCCAGCTATAAGAAATTCCAATACGTTACATACGACATACAAAGCCAAACAAAATTTTCAAGCATAAAATTCTAAAGAAACTTCAATTTACTTACATCTAGTTCTATAAGCTGATCCACCACTGCCATAAGCATTGTGCTTCCTACAAGTTCTCCAATTTCACCACTCTCCAATTTTAACATGTTCTCCACATAAATCACAATAGCCTTCAAGGACAAGGAACAAGTTTAAGATGTAGTCATCTAACAAATTTAAATAATAAAAGGAGGCAATTTATAATAAAATTGTATAGGGAATTGCATGTAGGAACTTCACCAAACTAACCAGACATCTAGTAGTGGAACAATGGTATCTTACATATTTACCCAGCTAGGGGCTAAAATTGATTGCATAAGCAAAAACCATAAGAGCATGGACTTTTCCAGACGGTAAAGTAGAAAATTAGAACGTCAAAAGATATCTGAATTCCAAATTGAAAGTGCAAAACTTACTCGGTCCTTATGATAAATTGTTGGCATTCCTTGGAGAACTATGTTCGATAATCTCAAAGGGGCGAGAGGAATATAATCAGAAATCTTTTTAAAGGCCGCATGCACCAGAGAAAGAACTTGGCCCTTCCTCTCAAGACCGCGTGGCAGTTTTAGTTTATCTAAGAAATAAGGTGGAGGGGTAAAATTGCTGACAAGCATACCCAGACATAAATCAAGATATTTTCCATTTGAAATAGCCTGCAATGGGAATGTAAATGAACATAATTTAAAAATAAAAAAGGTACAGAGGGCAATTATAAAATGAGGCTAGGGGATGTAAGTTGCACATACGAGGGATACAATGAGTTCGGCAAGTGCATCTGCAACATGAGGCCCATAGTTCCACATGCTCATACTAAAAATCTGGAAAAATTGCCTAGGAACAAGTAAGTTGAGGGAACACAAGAAGGTAAGCTGAAAAAGAAAACGAATGAAGACAACTTACAGCA
This sequence comes from Theobroma cacao, assembly GCF_000208745.1. Lineage (NCBI taxonomy): Eukaryota > Viridiplantae > Streptophyta > Magnoliopsida > Malvales > Malvaceae > Theobroma > Theobroma cacao. Next base: position 122,028 of record NC_030850.1, read on the forward strand.
GAAAGAAGGGAGTCATGAAGAGTAGTGTCTATACATGATACTGCACCACCTAGTGCCTTTAAAGTAGTCTGTGATGCAGAATTCACAAATGGGAAGAGGGAATTCAGCTTATATTTTTTAAATAAAGAAAAAAGAAAGTGGGGGAGCATTAAGGAAATGGGACACAAGGGTGTTTGGTAATTAAACGAAAGAAAGATACCTCAAGTAAGGCGACCTCATCAGGAGCAAGACGCTTGGAATGGTGCATGACCGCAACAAGCTGGTTATAACTGTTGCTATCACCCTGAAAAAGAATTCAACTGATAAGTTCTAACATTAATTGGCACGGAATGACTAATACAATAACAATAGATTAAATAGGAAGAGTTTGTGCGCAGTGTGCTTACAGATAGGACAGAGGTGAGAGCATCCTTCACATGAGAAACTATTTCAGAATCGGTGAAATTGACGAAGTTGTCTTCCTCCATCTCCGGATATTTTGGCAATTCCAGTCCCATGCTTTTTATTTCTACCTGAAACTGCACCAAAAACTTTTTCAAATTTCCAACATGATTTTTCTTTTTCTCTTTTCTGATTGCACAAACAAACGCAAGACAAATCAGATACCAGCAAATTAAGGATAAGCTGCCTGCCTTCTCGTCTATTTACCAGAGACGAAGGCAGGGATAGATAGAAGGATAGAGACAGAGAAAGAGATAAGTCCTTTCTGTTCTTCTTCTTGCTGTGGCAGCAGTTGTAACTTGTAAGAGAGTCGGCGAACGAGGGCTCCTTCGTCCAGCAGCCGAAACCCTCGCTAGTCAGCTCCGCTATTTAACTCATTCGTTCTACATTTTTTATTTTTTGACCAAAAGTTGGAGGTGATATTAAAGGTTAACCCATATTTTATTATACATATTACGATATATTTAATAAATTCTTCATTAATCATTAATTATCTAATCTAATCATATTTATAAAATTTTTAAAAAAATTATGCTAAAGCCAAAAACTTTTAATCTTTGAAGAAAAATAAAGAAAATAATCATTTTTTTAATTCACAATTAATTATATTTTTAACTTAATGATGTGATCATTATGGCTAGTAATTTTCAATTACAATATTTAATATCTTTTTTCTACAAAACTCATGATAATCACATTCTAATTTCAAAATTTTATAATTTTATTAAATAAAGACGTTGTCAATAATATACAAATTATGATAATAATTATATCAAAAGTATAGATACATATACAAATGATAATTTAGTTCACCAAATATGTTGATCCTTTTAAGTCTGTATATTGAACTTGTTGATAATAATTTAGCGCAAGCTTTATAACGTATTAGCTTTTTTTTTTTTTTGGTTGGGGGGGGGGGCGGCGGTGCGGGCTGGGAATAACTTATTAGCTATTGAAAAAGAAATTTTGGTAAAAGGAGTATTAGGCCTTCAGTAGGTGCCAGCATATTGGGCCTAGAAGAGGGCTGTGGGCATATATAGGGTACCTCCACGGTCCACAGACGCAGCCCAAACCATGAGCTTATAATTTGAAATCCAGTAGCCAGTACCCAGTAGGAGAGCAGATATATATTTGGATGAATAAATTGTGATCTCAAATGATAAATAAAGCAAATGGGAGTTTGTCAAATCTATATTGGATTTGTTTTCTTAATCATTATGTTGTCATCAGATTTAGTGTAAATTGTGTAATTAAATATAATACTTATGAGTTAATATATATGTATAAATAGGCAGAATGTATTTGTATATAGTAATCCAAAAGTAACCATATTTCTTAAATAGTAGTAGTAGTAGTATAATATTGTTTCTAAATAAAGCAAAAACGATGAGGAGGAAGGTGATACTGGTGGTGGTGCGGGAATGGGAAGATCGATGCATGGGCTTTGGGCAGAAAGAAACTTGGGGGCAAGGGCAGCCAGAAAATGAAATTAATTGTTTTTTGAAGAACAAAGGCAGAGAAGAGAGAGAGTCAGGGTGGCGTGGCAGTTTGGCGAGAGATATGTATAGAGCAGAGCACGTGAGTGAGGCTGAAGCCGTGGCTCGTGACTGAAGGTTGGAGAATGGATTCTGGAAGGATGGAGATGATTTAATGTTTTATTTTCTTTATTTATTTTTAATAATAGGCCTTTATCTTATCTAGCTCCAATAATAAGGCAATACCATCCATGAGATGTGAATTTAAAAAAAAAAAAATGCAGGGCGAAAGAAGCCCAAGGCCAAAAGCTTCCCTCAGACCTCCCATCAGAAAACGGTTATGGCGTGACTACCCATTTGCCAGCTGGAGACAGTTGGGCGGACATTTTTGGACATCAGCTCAACACGTGTCCCCTCCATCTTAGACATTGCATTAACTCTCCTTCTCTCTGTCACAAATATTATGCAAATGACGCCTATGCCCATCGTATGTTAACGAGTTACTTATTCCTAGCCATTTATGTTCACTTTCCCTTATTCTTGTGGTGTAAATATAAAATATTAATAATTATATGAATGAATATAAACATACGAGTATGATAGGGATTTAGATATATAGACTGATATGTTTGCTAAATGTATTACACAACACACGATACGAGTAATATATTTATTAAATAAATAAATTTATATAAAATAACATAATTCACAATCTATTTAAATATAATTAACTTGTTTAAATGTGGATTAAACAAGTTCATAAACATGTTACATAGATGGATTAAATAACTTGACCAACTAAACAGCTTAGGTGAGTATAACATATTTAAAATATGTAACTATTCATTTATATATCATGTTTTAAACGCGTCGATATAATTAATATACTAAATACAAAAACTTTAAACTCCACGTCCATAATCCACTAAATTCTATATCATTTTTATCTTGTGTTAAAAACTGTTAAGGTCTATAATTACTACATCCACGTAGTAGCAAATATCATTATGACATAACATACTAATACTTCCATGATCATCGGACATGACATACTAATACTATACTAGTAAGTAAGCAATAGCATATTGTTACTGCATTTTGCTTTGCTTCTCAATAGTCAATAAGTTCCCATGAGATGATGTGTCAGTTGAGTTGTTATTAGTCTCTTAGACATTAGCAATATTGATATATCCCTCCAGCAGGCAGCAATTGCATTGCTGTTGCAAATAAAGACACAGCATTGACAAATAGAAATCAAAGTAGCTGCTATAGATAACCGATGAGTCATAATCCAGTTCACGCCTATAATAATTTTTGTATCAAAATTTTCTTGTCAATCACGTTGTCAAATATCTTCATTTTAGTTTAGTTTACCACTAGCTATTTACTACAACTACTTATCATTCCATCCATTATTTATAGGAATAGCGATGGTGGCAAGAAGAGTAAAACTTTTGCCTCATTTTGTTGGTAAAATAACTGCTCCCACCTGAGGCCTGAGAGGCTAGGCACTACTCCTAAATGCCGGTAGTAATTCTTTCTTTCATCATTAAAATAAATACTAGTCCTACTTTTGCTTACCAATGATAACAATAATAATAGAGTAATATAAAAATCAGATTCCGCCCAGGGAGAAGAAGAAGCAGCAGCAGCATGGAAACAGCTGGATTTCTTAGATGCCACAACAGACTCTGGCTTTGTCACTTGCCTCTCCCAATTACATAAACAAAGAAACTGCTGGCGCTGCCCTCTCTGCCCCTCTTTTCCCTAGCTCCCAAGTCCTCACCCCTGGCTCCGCTTACTTGTATTCTTATTTTATTATTAAAATTCCACTACCACTGATAAAAAGGTCCTTTTAACTTCCCTCTTTCAAAGTTATTATTAGTCCTGGTGTTCAATTTCTCTTTTTGGGATAGGGGGAAGGAGCGAAGGGATCTGAATTTGTCTAAATAAAGCATATTACTAGTTGTAATTTGGTCGTTTTGATTGTCACTATTACAAGAGTTTCTTTATTTTTCTGGTCATACTGGCGTACCATCTTATCTTGATTAATCCAGTCAGATTTAAGTAGTAGCATTAGTAGAAGAAACAACTAGTATGATCCATGGTTTGTAATTGTATTGTGTGGCGTTGTCTAAATTCTTCTTCTACTAATAGAAATCGAATAGCAAATTGTTGCATAGGCCAGAATTGAGAATACAGATTCAGTTTGTTCCTCTTGGTTTTGTGTTCTTGTGTTGTATGTAGGATGATCTCAATCTGGGTTTCTTTTCCCTTAACTGTTTAGTGCTATATCAAAGCAAACAGAATCAGAATCAGAATTAATTGTCTCTCTTCTCCTGAATTGGTGAAATCTGTCCTCCCCCACCTCAATTCAGGAATTTCCTCTGTACAACAATCAACAAACACTGACAACATGGTTGAATCCTGCGTCGTGCACTCCACAGACGAAGCGGTGGAGGAGATCATGAGAATTCACAGATCTCTGCCGCCACGCCCTGGAATCGACGAGGTTGAAGCTGCCAGGGCTCTGATCCGAAATGTGGAAAAGGAGGACCAAGCCAGACTAGATGGCATTGGTCGGCAGAGCAAGAGTCCTGATGTCCCCGAGGAGCTCTTCGTTCTGCTCCTTGAGATGCAAAAGAACTTGGTTTATTTCCAGAGCAAGGAGCAGAAGAGGGAGGCCATGAAATTGGTGGATCTCGAGAGCATCCATGCTCTGTTCGATGAATTTATTCAGAGGGCATCCAACTGTCTTTCCTCTTCTTCCTTTAAATCTCATGATAAGCCCGCGCACTCAAACGGCTTGCTCCAGAGCAGCGCTCCTCCGCCTTCCAACAACTCATTCGCTGCTGCCACATCATCCTCCACCTCCACCAAAACCAGGGAGCCTTCCTCAGAACTAGTACTGTTCACCAGAGATGACAGTTATGTTAAGAAGGCCAAGTCTTCCTTCTACGCTAATGCTACTGATGGATTTGGTATTTCTATTTCATCCACACCTCACATATTGGATTCTACTCTTAAAGTCGGGGGCACCACTGCTGCAGGTTAGCTTCTACTTTTTGTGTCCATCGGGCTCTACCTAAAAGCCTCAACTCCCCTAATTATGGATATTATCAACTGTTAAATTGTTAATACATGTTTCTCACACCCTCTTGTTTGTTTTTAAGATTTAGACTGATTCTTTATCAATTGCTTCTTCAGGTCAAGATGGTGATAAGTTGAGTTTGATTAAGCTAGCTAGTTTAATTGAAGTCTCTTCAAAGAAAGGTACTCGAGATCTCAACCTCCAAGCCAAGTTGATGGATCAAATTGACTGGCTTCCTGACTCAATAGGAAAGTTGTCCAGTTTGATTACACTTGATTTGTCTGACAATCATATTGTGGCTTTGCCTGATACTATTGGCGGCCTTTCATCCTTGAAGAGACTTGATTTGCATTCAAATAGGATTGCTCAACTCCCAGATTCCATTGGAGATCTCCTCAGCTTGGTCTTTCTAGATCTCAGTGCTAACCAGTTGTCGTCTCTGCCTGCTACCTTCGGGAGATTGGTACGCCTCGAGGAGCTTGATTTAAGCTCCAATCACCTTCCTTCGCTCTCTGACTCCATAGGCTCACTCATTAGCCTCAAGAAATTGAATTTGGAGACAAATGACATTGAAGAAATTCCACATACAATTGGTCACTGCTCTTCACTTAAAGAGCTTCGTGCAGATTATAACCGGCTTAAAGCCCTTCCAGAAGCGGTTGGGAAGATAGAAACCTTAGAGGTTTTATCCGTGCGCTACAATAACATCAAACAATTGCCTACAACCATGTCATCTCTGGCAAACCTGAAGGAACTGGATGTTAGTTTCAATGAGCTTGAGACGGTGCCTGAGAGCTTATGTTTTGCCACCACACTGGTCAAGATGAACATAGGTAACAATTTTGCTGATCTGCAATCCCTACCAAGATCTATTGGGAACCTTGAGATGCTTGAAGAGCTTGACATCAGCAATAACCAGATCCGAGTCCTGCCAGACTCTTTCAGAATGCTAACACGCCTTCAAGTTCTACGTGTGGATCAAAATCCTCTGGAAGTGCCTCCTAGACACATTGCTGAACAAGGTGCACAGGTAAATATTTCTCTTGCTTTTGGTAACGCACAAGCCTTTCTTTGAAAAAAGGTAATAACAAAAATATCCCATGACTAAAGCTGTTTCTTGGATTCCTCAGGCTGTTGTCCAGTACATAGCTGATCTTGTTGAGAAAAGGGATGTTAAATCACAACCAATGAAGCAAAAGAAGAGTTGGGCTCAAATATGCTTCTTCTCCAGGTCTAACAAAAGGAAGCGCAATGGAATGGACTACGTGAAAGCCTGATTTACAGCACTTTTATGCTTGGTAAGTTGTCAGGAGAAAGCGTCTGATCCTTTTGTTGTTAAGCTGTTGAGTTGTCCTTGTGTCCAACCCAGACGAACATCATGAAGGAACACCTAATTGTGGTGGCAAAATCTTCATTGCTTCCTCAGGAAGCAAATAGCTGATTGACACTCATGGCTGCTCTTGCTTTTGTTTTTCATCTTACAGGGCTTTTTAGCAGTTAGTGGATCGGATGAAAACAGTTAGGACGATGCAACCAGTCTTAGGCATCGCCTAGTGGATCATAGATCATGGCTCCGACTTTTCTTCTCAAAATTGTGGATTTCCCCTTTTTTTCCCCATCATTTATAATTGTTTTTTTCACCCCGATTTTACTCCCACGATATTTCTGTTGTTCATGCAATACATTGAGGTGTATAATTCAGCCGGCAAATAGGGGGAAAGCAAAATGTTGTAATCTGTATTTTTATTGTAAAATGAAGTTTTGAGTGCCATTTTCACAATTCCTAATAGCAATTGGTTCTTTGAATACAGGATCATTTTAAAAGTTTCTATGGTGATGCATGATTGCTTTAGTTACTCAAGTTTCTGCGGCTGTGTTGATATAAGATTCTTTATGTAGGCTTATGTCTATAATACTGTCATTGGTTTAACCAAAAACTAGTTGTTTTTCGCATGTGATAGTCATTATTTCTGTAGTCACCATATTTTACACTTAATGTTCTAGGCCGTCATAAGATTTTGTTCCCCGTAGTCCATGGTTGATAAGGTGATTTGACTTGGAGGGTGCAGTCCGCAAATGCATGCATGGAAGTACAATAAAAGATGAGTTTTCCTGAGGATGGTATTGGTCTGCACTCTGTTGTGAGTCTTTGACTCATCTCGACTATTGGTTTCGGCCCGCCGCAACAGATTCAGGTGGTTAAGCTGTAGTGGTAGCACGCGCAATCTCTGACAATTTGTAATCCAAATTCAATTGATCACTTTATATTTTGGTTGTTTTAAACAAATTCATTGGCTCAGCCCTGCCCCTGGCACGGTTGCTTGAAATAAGTTGATATCCGCTTATCCCTTTGTTAATCGAACCGAGAATCATGCAGTCTTTCCTATTGATAATCCACATTTCAAGCCAGGAATGGGTTGGCTAAGCTGCAGATGCTCTAGGCCGCCAAACTCAGATATATTTGCTCAAATTCACTTGAAAATTTGAGATTTCCTATTTGATACTATACTGCAACACAAAAATAAAAATACATACTGTGAAAACCAGAGGTTCAACTCAAACCTTTCTACACCATTGGAACTAAGCTCCAGTAGCCGGTAGTTGAGAACGATAGAACGTAAGGGATGATACTTGGGTGCGAATGAAATTCCAAAGAAATGGGAGCCACAGCACCTGTCTTGAATTGCAATGACAGTTTGGATGCTGGGTATGGGGTCCAAGGCCAACCCAAATGTTCCAAACTAAAACCTCAATCAGAACATGCTATGTTCTCTACGACATAAATGCAAATGCCACCAAAGAAATTCAAACAAAAGTTGAAATGCAATTTGATACTGTTTGTAAGTTCACAAGAAAGCAGCAATTCCTGGTCCTGGTCAGGAAATTCTACAGCAAATGTTACCAATCGGCCCAACAACCTTAATGGCCGCATGCTTGGTTTTCCACAGCTAATGGAATGTGTAGTTAATACAAGTGCTAGTAATTTTTTACAACTAAAACAACAGCGTCAGTGTCAGTGTCAGTGTAGGTGTGGACTGTGGAGGATAAATTTTGACCCATATTTTTTCTTTTCTTTGACTCTTGGGTGCCAAGAAACGGGCCCATAGCTGTGTATATTTTAAAGGCCAACAGCCCAAATGAATTGTGTAATTCTTATTTTATACCAGGTTCTATTAGCTATAGGGAACTAAAGCCGCCCGCTACAATCCGGCTGTAGCTCGTTAGCTACTCTTTTCTTCCAAAAGAACCAAAACCCTAAGCATCAAGTTAAAACTCTAATTGGGTTGTGATATCCTATCCTCATTCAAAGCAGCTTAAGGTACTTTTCTTTTTAAGATCATATCAACTGGTTATCACGGTGTTCTTGGAGTGTAGATTATTTATTCTCTCTTTTTGTCTTGGTTTCAGCTCATCAATTTTTTGTTTTGATCATGGCTACCAGTGAGTCCCTGCCCAATCCTTACCCCTCTCTCTCTGTTTTTGTTTTTGTTTCTTTTGGTTAATAACACCTTGTTAACTGTTTAGCCATTCGGTTCTTATGCAGGACTTATGTTCGAGAACTCATGCGAAGTTGGGGTTTTTTCAAAGTTGACTAATGCTTACTGCTTGGTTGCAATTGGAGGATCAGAGAGCTTCTATAGGTTTGGTTTGTCTCATTATTCTTGTTACTTGTAACTCAACTTGGACAGTCAGTCTTTCTGACTTTTGCATGCTCCAGCACATTCGAGGCCGAGTTAGCAGATGTCATTCCAGTGGTTAAAACATCTATTGCCGGCACTAGGATTATCGGCCGTCTTTGCGCAGGTCAGCTTCTTCCATATCTCTATCTATTTCCGTTATTATTCTTTCCCTTAAGTTAGCTTCTAACTGTTAATCTTTGCCTTCATGTCAGGGAACAAAAATGGTCTTCTCTTGCCGCACACCACTACTGACCAAGGTCATTCCCCAACTTCAACAAATCTATTTCATTGACATTTTACTCATTTCTCTATATTCCATCCATGAATCTTCTTCACTTGTATGCTATTTTCTCAAATGATCCTCTTTCTGATTGTTTTGCCTGTCCTATAAAAGAACTTCAACACTTGAGAAACAGCCTACCTGATCAGGTTGTTGTTCAGCGTGTTGACGAGAGGCTATCAGCCTTGGGGAATTGCATAGCATGCAATGATCATGTTGCTCTTACACACACTGATCTTGACCGGGTAATTTGCGTTGCTTGTATTGAATTAATGTTTCCTCTATTTGTTGTGTATATCTGTAACTTATCTTTGATATGTTAGTTGTTTAGCAAAATGGATTCCGTAGTTGCATTCTGCTATAAATGCTTGATTTCTCGTTTTTGAAGTTTCTGCCAGTATATACATACATCAGTTTTACATGTTATCACGACAAACACTATTGAACGTTTGAGCATCTCTATGCCCTATCTTCTCCAACAGGGACACTTTTCCCCATACTATCTGTTTCTAGTATGTTTATCTTAAATTTGACTGTACTCCATGCTGGAAGCTTATAATGAACTTGTTCATAGCGAATCATATGTATGAAATCTTGAATAGATCCATTTGCTAGACTGACTACCAAATTAGAAGGTCATCGTGGCTATGGCTCTTATTATGTGAGAAATTATAGTGTTTCTGGATGTAATAATACTTCTGTGTTGTATCGATCAGGAGACAGAGGAGTTGATTGCAGATGTTCTGGGAGTGGAAGTCTTTAGGCAGACAATTGCTGGCAATATTCTTGTGGGCAGCTACTGTGCTATCTCTAATAGAGGTGGCTTGGTAAGATTAAAAGGATAGCTTTGTTACTTGTAGTAGTTCTTCCATTTTTTTGGTTTGAATTGGTAACCTTTTGCTTTGTTTGTGCAGGTCCACCCCCATACGTCCATTGAAGATTTGGATGAACTCTCGACTCTCCTTCAGGTACCTTTGGTGGCAGGGACTATTAACCGTGGTAGTGAAGTGATAGCTGCTGGTATGGTAGTGAATGATTGGACAGCATTTTGTGGGGCAGATACCACTGCAACTGAACTCTCTGTCATTGAGAGTGTTTTCAAGTTGAGGGAGGCCCAACCTACTGCCATTGTGGATGAGATGAGAAAATCTTTAATTGACAGCTATGTCTAAGTTTTCAATGTTACTACTGCTATTAGAACACTGGAGCACTAGCTCTGCTAATGTTTGCGCATATGTTTAGCCGATCGGTATTTGTATCACTGTTCTCATTGTATCACTTTGAATAAGCATATATCTTTAAAGTAGTCCTTTTCTTTTACTCTTTTATCCAATTGGATTTGAACCTGGGTTCCATGACTGGATTTGTTGTAAGCATTTCACTAAAAGGAGAATGTATCTTTTAAAGCTGTTCAGTCTTGTCTGATAGGAGTTAAACCTGATGGAAGGAACCCATAGTTAGCATTTCATAGAAATATATACCAAACTTGTCAAACCTCAATTGGTTTGGGGCAAAATTTGGCTCAAATGGTTCATTCAGTCTCTTAGCTGCAGTCTCTTGCAAAATACATTAAAAGAATAGTGAGAAACAGCCCCATCCGTACTCGTTCCTCACTGGAACCTCTTCTACTATTGATGGTTGGTTCTCTTCAACAGAAAAAGGCAGGGGCAGCAACAAAGTTAAACAAATCATATACGACAGTAATATACGTACCAAAGAAAAGTAATCTATTGAGTATTGAATGAATCATCAACATAGGAGTTGGAACAGAAACAAATGTGATGAAGGGGCATTAGAGAGCTAACAATTACACGAGTCTGGAGGATTCAACTAGTAAAGGATATTCCAAATAAAAAGGAGATGTTCTGTTTCTCACTTCCTTCTTGGATAGGTGACTGTGGAACGAAAGTATTTAGTAAGATGGGTAAATTGTACGTAATAGCAGCATTTCATTTCCTGAACCTAGGCAGTGCTATCAACTTCATTTGGTGCTAACCTTTCCACTCGTTGGCCTGCAAGATTTCAATCCCAAAACCATGTCATTCCCCAGCTTTTGCTAAAAGAGTAAGATGACTGATAAGACTGAACATCTATAACTCAAAGCCTTCACAAATAAGTGATAAATTGTTGAAAAGAACCACAATTTCCCTGCAATGTAAGGGACTTTGAAATTTTACTCTTAACTGGCCAATGTCATCACCAATGTATACAATTAATAAGTGCAAGTGTCATCCTCAGGACACGAGAGAGAGTTCAATCCTAAACAGGACTACAAGCACTGTTCTAGGCAGGGCTCAATGCACAAGTGCATAGAGCCTCAAACTAAAAGGTGAGTAGACAGACCCTAAACATAAGATCACCATGCTGGATGAATGAACTAATGTAAGTTTTTCCTTTTATAGTATATGAACTAATATATTTATTACTCATAAGGTCTAGAATTTCTTTCCAATTTAACTGTGGATATCATTGTTCCAAAAATGTCAGTCTGTTCAATAGTTACCAACATAGTGAGGAAGCAAGATAGGCCTATAAACAACATCAGCTTTTTAACATAGAAGAGAAAAACGACAGGAAAGATGCACTCACAAACCACTGAAGACTTTAATAGTGTCATAGAATAGCCACTGCAAAGTCACCACAGGTCCAACAAGCATTATCCGAATGCGAAGGCTTCTAGTAAATAAATAGAGAAGTCCAATTTTCTTGATAGCCTGCTATTTTACAAGAAAAGTTACACCAAACTCACTTTCCATTTGCTTTAAAAGGAGTATTGAGAGTTGATACCAGCTTGAGGCTATCAGCCTTTCTATAATATAGAGAAGCTACAATGTTGTCAGTGGGATTAGAAATTAAGCAACCAATGGATCCAGAAGCATAGCCAGCTAAACACGTCACCCCCAGTTGTTGAGGTTTTGAGCAATCCTCCTTTCTTCTTTGAATAACATTTCGATACATGAAATCAACAGAATGCTCAAATGTTGAGAACATAACCATAGAGACTGCCAGATGAAGTTTTGGAAGGTGTTAATTTTAAGTGATAGAATTAGTACCCAGAAGCAACAATGGACAATATATGACTAATATCTAGAAAGCTTTCAAGAAACAGTGTCATCCAATCTGGTAGTAAACACCACAATGATACATATATTTTTATACATGGCTAACACATGATCATTAAGAGTGGAATAGTTTCCCGATGGAAGCATCAAGTTGATCTATGATATGCAAGCTTATTGTTTAAAAGCATCATGGAAAATGAGATATCTGTAAGGACATTGTTTTAATTACATGGAAGATTTCGACCCCAAAGTGGTAGTAGCCCCCGGTAAAAACTGCAAGCAAAGCCAATGCTACAACATGGAAAAATATTTGAGTAATAGAAGTATAAGCTGATATTGAGAGAAGACAAGAGAAAGGAAAATAACCCAAAGACGCCTCCTGAGGAGTATAGCTTAGGGAAGGCATCAAGCAAGCCCTTTGCAAAATGAGGCTGGGCTTGAACACGGATTTTGACAGCTTCAAAAGGACAGAGAGCCACATTGGCAAAAACTTCAGCAGAGGCACTGCTAAGAAAGAAAATGATGCTTCTGTTGCAGTCCCCGAAGATATTGGAGTAAAGAGACTTGAAGTACTCATATAGACCAAATCTGCAACCACCCTGGGCACCATAGCCAAGGAACTTGCCAGCCCAACCTCTCCAAAAGACAGAAGGGCCTTGTTCTCTCAAGAGGGTAGTAAAGCATGAGGCAATACTGTTGTACTTAACAGGGTTCACCTGAGATATAATAGCAAGTTAGTACCAAATTGTATCAAAGTTCTTCAATGAAAAGAAAAATAGCAGAAGATAATTGACAAGAAAAAAGAAGAGGAAAACGGAAATAACGAAGAATCAATCAAACAAAACAAAGAGAGAAAGAGAAGGCGGCAAAAGGAAAACCTGCATGTTGACCTTCAAGACATCGAGAGGAGTGATGACAAGATGAGTAGTTCCAGCACTCAGCATTCCTCCGAAGGCGCAAACACCGAAATATCCCAGACCACCGCTACTCACTCTCACTTCACCTTCCCCCATCATATTTGTACTGGTCGTCCATTCTTTCCCTTTTTGCTTTGTTTTTTGGCTTTCACAACAATGCCGTTCTGTTTCTTCCTCCTTCCTTGGCTAATTGCAATCACAGAGCTAAACCATTTCAGCTATTGATTCGTGCTTGCGCGGACAATAGACTGAGCTCGTTTCTTTAAACCCTGGAAATGTTTGTATTCCGATAGAAACACAAGCCCCAAAACCCCACCCCCCAACCCAACATTAATAACAAAATAGTGCCTAGGCTAACCCACCCCCCAACCCAACATTAATAACAAAATAGTACCTAGGCTACTATTACTAAATATCTAATTCGTTCAAGTGGACTGACCCTACATTCAGATGCAGCAATGGACCATGTCGACGAATCTTTGAGAGTAGGTGTTGGATTTATTATAAGAAGACCGAATGGTGGTGATTTTCTTTGTGCTGCTGGAAGGAAAATACAGTATTGTTCAATTGTGGAGGAAGCTGAGTTGAGGGCTTGGGTTTAGGCGTTGAGTTTTTGTGTTAAAAAACAAATTACGATTGCTGATATTTATCTGGACAGCCAAGTAGTTACGGGATGGATTAAAAAGCAACAATTTTCTAGAGCTTTGGGACATCTTATTGAGGATTGTGCAATTTTAATGAAAAGGATAAATTGTCAAGCCATTGATTTATGCCCAAGAGAGTCAAACAGGACAGCACATTCAATTGCCCAAATTGCTAAAATAATGATGGATGAGATGATAGAATGGAAGAACTCTTCACACCTACCAGTGTTGATTCAAGAAGCTGTTAATATTGATAGAGATCTTTTCATAAGATATGAAAGGTAATTTGAATTTGATTTTGAGATTGTCCTATCTCATGGTTGATGAGTACTCTTTTTTTTTTTTTTTTGGTTTTGTCCCTCTGGATTTACTAAGATAAAGTTTTTAACGAGACTCAATTCCATGTGTGAGTAACAATTAGGTTGAGATGTCTGTTTTCTTTGGTCGAATATTGTTAATCTCTATGTTTTTTGTCAATTGATTTTAATGAAATGAATTTTCAGTCCAAAAAAATAAAGCAAAAGCAAAAGCAAAGAAACAACCTCGTACGTCGCCGTTTCAGTGGATTCAATGAATTTAACCTCGTATCCGCTATTCATTCTGAGCTCTGACATCCGAGGTAAATTACCAGTTGAGTTAGCATTTGGGATTGCGCTCATTAGAGTTTTATTCCACTTCAGTTTTACTTTGCAGGCGGTTGATTGAGATTTGAGATTTGAGATTGGAGATTGGAGATTGGAGAGTGTGAAATTTTCAATTTAGGGCTTTGTTGTGTTATGTCATATGCAGACCAGAGCAGAGCAGATTGAAGAAAAGCAAGGATCGATCGACCAAAATGGAAGGCTGGGATGGGATCGGGAAGCGACCCTCCATCTTCGTCATCGGATGTCCCAACGTTGGCAAGCGCACCCTCCTCTCCCGTAACTCTCTTTTTCTCTTTCCATTATTACTTCTTTTTTATTTTTAACTTAAAATTAAAAAATAGCATCTTTCTCTAATACTACTCCTACTACTAAAGTATAAAATTACCAGGTTGATGTCGTTGTGATTTGATGCGTAATCTGAAAATCATGAATCATATGTCTTCGGGTTGCTGTGTTTTGTTAAATTTTAAGTATTTTTGACGAATCTTATTAAAGAAAGAAAAGAAAAACAATGCAGGGCTTGCCTCTGTGGAGTTTGAAGAAGAAGATAATGCCTCTGAAGTAGTTGTCCAGGGGTCAGTGTGCTCTCTCTGTCTCTCTAGTCACTCTTAACATGTTTGTAGTATTAACTATACAATTTTTTTGGGGCATATAAATCTAAAATGACTGATAACTCAACCACCAACAGCTGGACTATCAACACCAAATACTACACTGCTGATGTTTCTGTGTGTATGGCTCATCTTCAAGATGGATTTTCAGTTGGAGCCCACCCTATTTTTAACAGTTCAACTGCCTTGCTCATGGTTTTTGACATGTCTCATGTAACCATTTTACTCTTCCCTATTCTTGTTCACTTCCTTTTATTTCATCATCAATCTTCTGCCTTTCTAAACATATATATCAACTCACCTTCCTTTATGCCTTTTTCATTTTTTCTCTCTCTCTCTTGCAGTTATCAACTCTTGATGCACTTCAGGATTGGGTATCTCGCACTGATATTCAAAACTTTGAGATTCTACTCTGCATTGGAAACAAAGTGGATCTTATTCCAGGTCATCCCGTCCATGCTGAATACAGAGAACGCCTACTCAAACGTGCTGATTCCTCTGCTCATTTTTCTTATGACTTCACTTATTATGGAATTTCTCAAACTGAAGGAAGCAGTTTATTGGGGGATGAAGATCCATCCTCCAACATTCGCAGAAAATGCTTGGAATGGTGCATTGACCACAACATTGAATTCATTGAAACTTGTGCTTCTAATGCCGATTTTGACAAATGTAAGGCCCATCTCCAGTGCCTGCTTCATCATATTTTTTTTTTTACTTTGTTGCTATACTGCTCATACGCTGAATCACTGATATGGAATAACATGCTTCAATGCCAAATTTCCATCAATCATGAAATTGTAGAAACCATGACATCCTGCTCAGCAAAATGTATTTTGCCTACAAATAAATTAAAATGATGTGCAGATGTGTAATTGTGAGAAGTTCTACTTGAATAAAATTCTTTTTGTTGATGTTGAACTGTTATAAAAGTGAAAAATATCTCTTCATCAAGGAGGAAAGTGCAAAATTTTTTCTCAACATGACCTGGTGGGTTTTAACTTCTCTCTTCCAAAGGCTATCATTGCCTTGATAGTCACAACTCACAAGTAATGAGCACTGAATAAAAGTCATGGTCATGTACAGGTTAGATGTTCTTATGCTTATTTTTGGGATTGATGTGAAAAACAAAACTATTTCTTGCAGGTTTGTCAGTTGATGGTGATTTACAAGGAGTTGAACGTCTTTATGGTGCTCTGTCTGCTCATATGTGGCCCGGAATGGTTCTGAAATCCGGTGATAAGATAACTGAACCATCGCTACCTGAGAAAGAAGGTTATATGTTACACCTTTGTTCTTAATAAAAGTTCTTCCTTGTTAATTATCAGCTAAATCTTTTTATCATCCCTGTCCAGAGTCATCAGAAGAAGAACCTGATTATGAATTGGACTATGAAGTGCTATCTGCGGGTTCAGCTGAACCATGGGATGACACAGGTGAAGAATGGGTTTCTGCAAGTGGAGCTAACGCAGTCCTGGATATAGGGAAATCAATTGGTGAGGACAATTCTTTTACAGAGTGTGTTCAAGGAAACATAACCAGAAATGAAAAGGAAGAGCTGCAGCCTTTTGCAGCAGTTTCTGCATCAGAGGATAATATTGACAGAGTGACACCTAATGCCGGAGAACCTGACGAAGCTTCAGCTTCAGAATTAGATGATGGTACACATTATGATTTTGAGGATTTGGAACAGTTGATGTCTGAGATAGGAAACATTCGCAGCAACTTGAGGTTAATGCCTGATTTTCAGAGGAGGGAGATGGCTGCAAAGCTGGCTATGAAAATGGCTGCCATGTTTGGAGGTGGCAGCGATGATGAAGAGGAAATATGAGTGATCAATGAGGATATTGCTGTGTTATAAGAACTACCAGATTGATCATTCCTTAATCTCAATTCTTCTTTTGAATTTTGGAAGATAATGATGATATGTAGTTTATATACAAAGTTAATAGAAAAGAGCTACACGGAAATTTTATTGATATCATTCTCTATTTTTCTGTTGGTCATGAGGCTTCAATGTCCTTACAAGTTTGTGCTTAATCATAAGGCTCTGCTAAAGACACACACACAAAAAAAAAAAAAATGGTTGGTGCAGAATGCAATTTTAGGCTTTTGCAATTGGACTAAACCTTCACCCTTTACTCTTTTAATCTCTGCAGCAATGAGTATTAATGTTTAATTCCTCATTAGCGAATCATACTTGTAGTTGGCATGACCTTGTTGCAAGAAGGCTGAGTACTGACTGTCAATTTTTTCAAGTTGGAAGAGGGAGGTCTATCACTTTAGAGTAGGCAGGATGGTTGTTGGTGTGATGCCCGAATATTGACTGCTACTTTCCCTAGTTGGAAAAAGGAAATATCATGAGCCTGCTGGCAATATGTAATCTTGTGATTAGCCTGGATCCTGGGAAGGGTGGGGGAGATTAGGCAAACATTAAACTGGTTTCTTGCAATGAATCAGAAGCGTGTGTATTGTCATAAACATTTAACATTACAGGTCCTATATTATCTAGTCTAATGGGGACAAATGGGAAGTTCTCTTTAGTGCCCGTTTAATCAATGCATTGCATAGCAGGAAGAAGAAACCATCGGCTTGCACTGTATTCAACTGATGATCCATGAGTTCATGAACCAGGAGCTATTTGCAACTACACTACATTCTGGAAGAAAGGTAACCTCGTATGGGTGGCGGGCCCTCACCTGAACTACCATAAAAGTAGGTGCAGATGAGATGCTTTCTGTAGGATAAAGAGCCTGGCACTTACTTCTTGCGTAATAATTCCACACTTTATCCACTATTAAAAATTCTATTTATTCTGACAAAAATAATTTGTTGAAAATTTTCAATCAAGTTTCGACTAAATAAATTTTAATATTTTTTAACAAATTTTCAACGAAATGTTTCTAACGAAGTTTTTTTGTTAGATATCTGTTGACCGTTAAATTTTTCAACAAAATTTCTTATGGATTTTCAACAAAATTTTCTTACGAAATTTAATCCGTTGGAATTTCATTAAAAATATTTTAAATACCAAAATAATTAACCTCGTCAAATTTTTCAACTGAATTTTCCATTAGAAAAAGTCATTACTATTGAATTTTACCTATAGAGTTTTTCGTTGAAAAATTTCATCAGAATTGATTTTTTTTTTGTGATTATTTTTTTATTGAAAATATATTAATAAATTTATTTATTAAACATGATTGTATATGAATATTAATCTTTGAATATATTATATTAAAGAATTATATTTAATTATTGACATTTGGTCAAATTTCCAT
This sequence comes from Theobroma cacao, assembly GCF_000208745.1. Taxonomy (NCBI): domain Eukaryota; kingdom Viridiplantae; phylum Streptophyta; class Magnoliopsida; order Malvales; family Malvaceae; genus Theobroma; species Theobroma cacao. The sequence continues at coordinate 140,154 of NC_030850.1, forward strand.
TTAATATTATAAATTAATATACATAAACCATATATACTATATATCATAAATAAATAAAAGAGGACCAAATCTTTTTTATCAATATATATAGTAATTATAAACTTAATTTCATACAAGAATAGACTATATATATATATGAGAATAATATATTAATATTATTATTTATCTATATATAT
>NC_030850.1:141126-158222 GCF_000208745.1 Theobroma cacao
ATTAAAAAATTAATTTAATTTTTGACATTTGGTTAAACTTTCCATTTACATATATAGATTGTTTGTTACTTATAAATTCAAAATTATCATTATGATATATTATAAATTAATATATATATATATATATATATTTCAACACACCTATTTTGCCACCTCTATGACAATGGGCATTTGTTCAGTATTACGTATTTTCTTATGTAATGAATCGTAATTACGAAAGTGAGAAATCATTAATAAATACTCCCCCTTTATCCATCGTTTCTTGTATGAATGTCTCGAAACTGTTTTTTATTTTTTTGTTTCGAATACTTAATATATATGGTCTTGAGAAACTAAGGTGATATTAAATTCATATGCCAGAATCTAGAGAAATAATTTTGGGAGGCAAATCATGTGAAAATAAAATTTGGAATACATGCTGTTGACCTTGTCAAAGCCTATTTTGCAGCCCGACAATAAGGTGGTTCAGACATGTCAGCTACTAATAGCCTATTTCCCCAACTTTACTAGCTATGGCCCCAAATTTTCAATCTCACAATCCCTCAAAACCCTTGCCACAACTCTAGGAATTTCAAAGGGATCAGACCAGGAGCCTGTCCCCCACAAAATTCACCTCCTCCGCCCACAATCCGGCGCCGGCGGTGACCATGTACCTGGCTTGTCATGCCTCGACGTCGAAACTAATAACGTTGTAGGCTGGATTACTGTTCTGGGAGAGTGTGAGGGGTACGTGGGACATTACATGTTAGGCCACCAATACAGAAAAGACTTGAGAGTGGTAGCTAATTAGGCCCTTCTCTACGGCCAAAAACTCAGCCTGGCCAGAAAAGACTATTTTTTTATTATAAAGTACAAACTTTGTTGATTGCTTGCGATGTAAAGATTATAACAATGTTTAAACAAATTATTTCTTTAGAAAAAGTGTACTTAGTATTAGCAAAGTGCAATAGATTGTATATATACACACACATATGTATATGTTTACGCAGCAACCTTTCGGCCACAGATGCATTTTAAGAGAGCCAACAGAGTTCAATTGTTTTTTTTAGAAGTTGAGATTCGATTTGATTTTTGGATCTTGTTCAGGCCCATTTTAGTTGTAGGCCTAGTAATAGTAGCAGCCAGCTTATCTTCTCTTGGGCTTCTTGTAGTGTACGCCGTCATTCTTATTCAGCCAGCGTTTTCAACTAGGAACAGGTTCCATTCAAACGGCCTCCTCACTCCAGCGTCGTATTCTACCAAACTGTCAGCTGTCAGCCTATCCAGGTCAGTCAGTCAAGCCTTCTTACCTTTCGTGTATTTTCTTTTATTTTCTTTTTAGGGTTGCTTGACAATGTATCTTCTTATAATGGTTGGAACATATTAGAATTGGAACCGAAATTATAATTTTTGCGTGGGTAGTCGGCCGATGGCTTATTATAGGGGACGTGGACGAGGAAGGGGATACGGAGGAGGTGGCTTTTCTGGGTATTTTAAGCCTGAGCCAGTTGTGCTTTTCCCTGTAAGTATCCTCAACTTGTTGTTTTCTGGTCATGGGCTTAGGGCTCTTTGTAAACTACACATAATGAATGAAGATGAACTTTGGGTGATTTGCAGGATGTTGAATTACCTGATGTAAAAGGTGTGCCTGAAGAGAAGACCTTAGTCATTTGGAATTCAAGGTTGCAAAACTATTGGAAAGCCTCTCCTTACTATATTGAAGAAAATGTTTCAAAGAGTGAGTATTTGAAACTCTCTAGAATCTTTCTAGCTTCAAAATATAGCTTTTGATTAGTTAGAGTTGGTAGCAAATTTCATACTTGTAAACACATTGAATTTGCTTCAAGTGAATGATCTTGTTGCATCAAAAGAACCCTACAAAGATTTTCGAAAAATTTCAACCTTTATATGCTTGTTCAGGCTAAGGAAATTAAGAATATTTGAAAATGTGAGAGGAGTACTGTTCAAGGATGCTTCTTAAGATAACAAAGAAGCTGCTTCTTTTAGTTGTGTTAAAGTTTGAAGAACTGTGCTCATCGACTTTCCTTTAGGTATCCTTAATTAAACCCGGGTAGCAGTTGAACTTTATGGACACAGTAAACACTTTGCAACCTCTTATTGCCTTTACATTGTGTGCCTAATGTCTAGCTGTGTCATCATTATACTATTTCTGCAATGATTTCAGTGCAGTGATTGTCCTGTATTCTCAAACTGTTTACAGAAATATGCCTCAGAGGAACTTTCCCATCCCAATGTTTCTAGAGATATGCCTAGGATTTCTGCATTTTATATCCCAAGACAACATGTGCATCCTGTTTTGCCTTTATTATAAATATTAGTTTCACACATTGCATTTTTCATTATTATGCTTGATTGATGACTTCGAAATCTAGTGTTATTTTGTGCCACATATGACAAATTTGTCAAAGTTGCCAATTTTCTTTGATGCAATCTTATATTTTTGGTTCTTGACTTCCCCATTTTGCCAGCTGCATCAATTGGCTCTCGGCTTCTTGCTTGTATTAATATTGTTACAAATTTATAGCTCATATATTTAATTATATTAAAATTATTTTTTTTCCTAAATCTGATTTTAGAAAGCCAGAGCAAGGACATAGAAAGATATTCTGACTGGGAGAAGCCAAAGAGCACCTCAAAACGCGATAGTCTTAACCAGATTCTACAACTCCAATCTCATAATTTTCCTAAAGAATTGATTGGAGGTTCGCGATTGAAACAACTTATGCAACTATTGACTTGGTATTCAAGACAATGTGTGTAATACTTTAGCTTTTATCTTTCTCTTTCTTTGCTGGTTCAGTCTAATTGAATAGTGAATCTCAGATTCAAGGAGAGCTCAGCGAAGTGCCAAAAAGATGCGATGGAATCTAGACTCAGGTTTGACAAGAAATCATGTCTTATGCATACTTGTTTTTGGGTATATTATATTATATATTTATTGCATGGAGTAATAGACAGCAAATGAATTCCTTTAATGGACATTAGTTTTTGAAGTTGCACATTTCAATTTCAGCCTTTTTCATGTTTGTATGATACACAGGGCATTACTAATCTTAAAAGTGATTCTATAGTCACTAAGCTAGCAGCCATGACACCACTATAGAGATCTTTAATGGGTTAGGCAACCATGTTCAACTACATTCTTGTAATTTATTTCAGAATATAAGATTTTCTTTGCAATGACTTCAGAGTAGGTGGACCATTGTGAGCAAATGATAGTTTCAAGTGGAAAAGTGAATGATTTTGAATGATATGTTCTATCCCATTTGTTTTCGTTTTTTCAATGTGCAAACAAGTGTATATTTGTTTTTTTCTTTCTAACTTGAACCCATAACCTCCAAGTCAGAATGGAACAACCTAATGTTTGTGCTAACCATCATTGTCAAGTGATTTTCTACTCAATGGCATAGTAAGAGTAGCTACATCTTTTAACATATTCTGGTTTCCCCCTAGGCTATCAAACTGGCTAGCTTTTTTGAGTAAATTCTTGTTTCAATTTGTTTCTGGCAGCATTCAGATTGATGTAGTTCTTATGCCTTTAATTTGTTACCTCGAAATTTTGGTGAATGCACCAGTCTTAATGACTGGTCTTTGGAGTCTTCACTACAAGAAGGAAATCACTTATCTGTCTAGAATTAGATGTTTTCTCTTTGTTCTTTGTAAAAACAAAAGGTGCCTTACAAAATGATCCTTTAGTTAAACTGATATACATTTTTCTTATTTGTGCACAGGCTTGGACAAATTAGATACGTTCGAGAAATTTGAACAGGGTCTTGAGGTAAATTGTCCAAAGCATGTCTCACGTGCTCATATATTTTGGACTTTGGACGAATGGCTTCTGAACCTGTTGGAACTTGGATCATTTCGTTCTCTGCTTTCTTTTTCTCTTTAGCTTTTTTGCTAATAAAAAGTTTACCTTAAAATGTTCTTTTGTGTTTTGCAAATCTTTCTCCTTATGGATGCTTGTTTGCCTCAATAGATTCTTAATGGTAATTATTTCATGTCCCTACTTGATAGGATCCAGACAAAGAAGGAAAGGAAAAGAAAGGTGATGGAGAAGAAGACAATACAGATGAAGAGCCGGGAGAACTGTCTGACGAATCATACAGTGATGATGGAGATTATAATGAGGTCAGTACAAAGTTTTAAATTCTAATTCACATGATATCAGCATATATTATTCCCTTTTAGTTTATGCTATAGGCAGTATCCTCAGTTGGAGAAAGTTTGAAAGGATCCATTAAACTTCAAATGAAAAGAATAGCTTTACTTATTGGAATTCAAGCTGATGCTCTTCATAAAGAAACAAAAACAAGAGATGTCTATTGGTTTGGAATTTTTAAAAATAATGTTGCCAATAATGTTTACAATCTTGCAGAATGAACATTTTGATGATGATGAAGATGATTATAACCAAGAAGATGGCAATGATGGTAGGCATTTTCTTTTTCTTCTGCTTAGTTTCTGCAACTGAATTCATATCAGATGCTTGTGAACTTTTTGATTTCTGCTGGAAGAGGCGGCTAATGGTTTTTTAACTATTGCAGATGAACCTATATATTAGTTGTCCAGTGGAGAAAGTTTCAATACCCTTGGGAATTTGTCTGACGACATGGAAATATTGCTCTTCAATTGGAATGGTGGGTTTTTTGAAGTTCACTTAGACATGGTGCCTGCTGGCTGTGAGGATAAACCACCCTTTGATAACTTGTACCTTGTAAATTTCACCATAACACATTAGATACATTGAAGGCATGCTGAAAAGCATATCGGATTTTAACCATATGTTTACAGTGGAGGAACCTATTATACAAATAATATTTTATTTTTTATTTAAATTGGGTTTTCACTTTCCTATCTTATATACTCCGGTATTAGGTTTTTGTATGTAAAAATGCGGAGATGCCATATTCCCTAAATGGTTAGGTTCTGCTTGACCTATTTGAACGTTAGATCCGTTTCTCTATTTTTCTCTGCAATTTTTGTCAAAGCATATGAATACGATATGCTTGTGTCTTTCACATTTTCTGTTTCGTTCTTTAAAATTCAAAATATGTTATCAGTTGGAAGCCTGATTCGAGTCCATTATATCACTAAAAGAATTCTGGATTCTTAATATATATATAGCTAAGTCATCATATTATTAATAATATTATATCAACACAAGATACATTGATGGCATTTACATGCATGATCAGCAATCAGCATAGGCAATTGTTGATGAATTCAACGCCTAACAGCTGTCCGTGGATTACCCCTCATTCTATTACAAACAATTCCAAACACTTTCTTATTTGTGTTAAGAAACCAACGCCACAGCTCCCATTATCATCATACAGGTTATCAACCCTCTGATTGTATGAACATCTCATAGTATTTGTTCCTCCCATTATCACCTCCCTTTGGCATTTCTTATTGGAAGCTATGTCACAGTGCTTGGTCAAAGGTAATAGACGTTTTTTGCAACTCACGAGTAAAAAATTTTTGATTTTGTATAAAATGATATGGGGATTTGAGAAAAAAATTGGTTCGTTTGATAAGTTACTTGGTATAACAAGCTTGGAAGAAGTTCTAAAACATGGGTTGAAAATGTTTACGAGAGACAGCAGAGCAGCAGTGGAGCAAATTGGAGCAGAATGCTGAATTGGAGATGTTTTTGCAAGGATAATGGTTTATAGTGGAGCAAGTCAAGTTTATATGTTAAAATAACAACTTTTTGAAAATTTTCATATACAATAACCTTTGAATTCTTGGTCCATGCTCATCAGTTTACATGAGTAAACTAACATTCTAAGACTATAAGCAGATAAAATCTGAAAAACTCCTTAAAATATTTTCAAAATGACATTTTTGGTTCCTTACTGTTAACACCAGTTAAAAAAAATTATACTCAATAATGCATAAATATTTTAGGACACATGCAGCGATGATGAAGAGGAAGTATCGAGTGATCAACGTGGATATTGCTGTGTTATAAGAACTATCAGATTGATCATTCCTTAATCTCAATTCTTCTTTTGAATTTTGAAAGATAATGATGATATGCAATTTATATACCAAGTTAATAAAAAAGAGCTTCATGAAAAGTATATTGTTACCTTTCTCTATGTTTTCTGTTAGCCATGAGACTTCAGTGTCCTTACAAGTTTGTGCTTAATCATAAGGCTCCGCCAAAGACACACACACCAAAAAAAAAAAAAACTTAGCGCAGAATGCAATTTTAGGTTTTTGCAATTGGACTAAACCTTCACTCTTTACTCTTTTAATCTCTGCAGCAATGAGTATTCATGTTTTATTCCTCATTAGCGAGTCATACTTATAGTTGGCATGACCTTGGTGCAAGAAGGCTGAGCACTGACTGTCAGTTTTTTCAAGTTGGAAAAGGGGGGCATATCACTTTAGAGAAGGCAGGATGGTTGTTGGTGTGATGCCCGAATATTGACTGCTACTTTTCCCTAGTTGGAAAGAGGAAATATCACGAGCCTGCTGGCAATATGTAATCTTGTGATTAGCCAGGATCCTGGGAAGGGTGGGGGAGATTAGGCAAACATTAAACTGGTTTCTTGCAATGAATCCGAAGCGTGTGGATTGTCATAAACAACATTTAACAGTAAAGGTCCTATATTATCTAGTCTAATGGGGACAAATGCGAAGTTTCTCTTTAGTGCGCGTTTAATCAATGCATTGCATAGCTGGAAGGGGAAACCAACAGCTCTCACTTTATTCAACTGACGATCCATGAGTTCATGAACTCGGAGATATTTGCAATTACACTACATTCTGGAAGACAGATAACCTCGTATGGGTGGCGGGCCCTCACCTGAACTACTATAAAAAGTAGATGCAGATGAGATGCTTCCTGTAGGACAAAGAGCCTGGCACTTACTTCATACGGAATAATTCCACTTTATCTCTTGGCTTCTTTTGGTTGGATAAATGTGGATCCACTTATAGGACCTTTTCTCTGTAGTGTTCATCATAGTTGAGAAAGTGCAAGTGCCCCCCATCCCCGTGAAGTATGAAATGGGAAATGCTAATGTCGTAATTAAACAAATTAAGATGATTAGCTGTTAATGTCGTAGATATTGATAGAGGGAAACAGATGAGATATGATTTTCTTTGGTTCCAATTAATAGTCGCAGCACATGCTAATCAAACTAAGAGGAAACGTGGCAGTTTGCACTTGGCAACCTTTTCAAACGCCTGAATTATTAGGGTTGAAACTAATATGCTGGCATGCTAAGGGGAATCGATTGCACCTTTGCTCTTTACTCTTTACAAGATTGCAAAGTAGGAATCAGTCACTCTCCACGAATAAAGTGACCCACAGGTAGGAGACCGAGTGTTGCCCCGCAGTTCTTTAGTTTTTGGGTTTTTTGTTTTGTTTTGTTCTCCGGATGACTCTATTTTCCCATTCCGGTGGTTTGGCAAATTGCAAAACATTTCTTCTCGTGTTGGAATATTGATTGTAAGCTGGTGCCTGGAAATCCATTCGTAAAAAAGATAATAATTAATACTCTCTAAACAACTAGTAGTACGTTTCCAGCACTCCACAGAGATACGTAAATAAACAAAGATTAGATGGAGACTAGACTTGGCAAATGAAAATCCAGGCTGATTGTTACACACGGTTACGGCAAGAAAGAGTTAGTGGCATTGCGATTATCTTCGAGGGCCTTCATTTCAGCTTCAGAAACAGCGGTCCCGGTCCCCGGAGGAAATTGGCCGCACTTGTGACACCTGGCGACCACCAGTATCTGACGACACGAGGGGCACGAGGAGTGGGAGCCTAGCCAGGTGTCTACACAACCCACATGGAAGCCATGTCCACACTGGGGCAATACCCTGATCTCATCCCCCTCCGCGAACTCCCCCAAGCATATAGCGCACTCCATTGATGCAAACTTTACAGTGTCAGTGCTTATAGCAGCGTCTTTGTTGTAGGTGACTTTGGGGAGAGATTGAAGGACCTTCTTTTTGAGGCCCTTGTTGGCTGAGGTCTGAGAGGCGTTGTTGTTGGCAGTTCTCCGGCGGCGGAGACATGCACAGCGCGCCACCGCTATGAGACCCACCACGCATATCAATGCGCAAAGGAGAGCTGCTAATATCACCACAAGGTCAGACTCCACGGTCACTGCCTCTGGCGGCGGAGCCTGAGCTGTTGAGAGGAATCTTTGATAACGTGTCATAGCTTCTCATATGTTGCTAGGCTAGCTCTTGCTGGAGCTCAACAAAAAAAAGACAGACGGTTTCTTGCGAGAATTTCGCGTCTCGAGATCCTTTGGAAGAAAATCCTGTTTCCTAGTAAGAGTAATGCGAAAGGCTTATATATGTTAGGGGAACATCAAACAAGGACTGGGGTTTTGGAGGATTGTGTTTAACTTGAAAAGCAGGAAAAAGACAAGGTGGGCTTACAGTTGTAGGGAAATGGAATGAGGAGCCGGAGAAGATAAGGGGAGAAGGAAAGGTGGGCAGCTCGGATAAGAAGGCGCCTACAACTTTTAGTGCTACTACTATTAGTAGTAAGAGTAATAGTAGTGGTACAATTATATAATAATTACATATAGCACAAGTGGCATTGAGAGTTAGATAGGCCAACCTGGCCTCCCTGATGATTAACTTTTATCTTTAAATCACATAAATAAGGACGACTTAATCTCTTATCATTCCGGAAACGACTAATTCACCCTAGCGCTAACGACAGTGAATTTGGAACCTTACTGACTCCAGATTCATTGCTTCGTTTCGTTTCGTTTCAATAAAATCAACTGACTCAAGGTTTCACGGGCAAATTGCTAAACCAGTTGGAACCTTGTGTTTAGAACCTTTAATTTAATTTCCCATTGCCATTGGGAAGCTCTGCTTCGATCTGGAGACCGGAGACTTGAGAGAGATGCTTATTGGACATGTGCAGTTACCTGTCTGGCGGCGTTGGCTACCTTTTTCTTATTCACACCACTTTATGTGTACTACTAGTTATCGATATTTATCACCAATCACTGGGCAGCACACTGTTCAGCTTGTAGTGATTCCTCTTGAGCAGGTTGGATTTCAAATTCAATAGATTTGCCACACAGTTCCATTTGAATATAGCCACTCAACTTCCATCTTCAAAACATTATACCAAAACCTCATTTTTGCTCCTCTAATGATGTCCAAAAACTACTGTAATTTGCACGAATAGATTCTCACAAATCAAATCAAACCATTCAACTTCTACACTAAATCAAGTTACAAGTGTGGAAAAATGTAATTATAAACAAGCACTGTTAATGTACATAAAAAAAGCCACTACCTAGCCAAAATATTTCTAACACATTAATATATTCCCCAGAATGCATTCAACAAATAATTTTTACACAACAGGGCTCTGTTAGCTTTGGCAGACAGACAACAGCCTTGTCACTGCCTGCATGCCAGTTTCCACCCCCATTGCGTTCATGCTCCTTGTACTGGGGCAGGCTTGACAAAGGAGAAGTCATCGTCATTTTTTCCTTCTACATGGTGGGTTTCACTTATTTCAGTTGCTTGCTCCTCATCATCCGCTCTTATTATCAAATTGGTTGATGGTGTGGGTGACAATGGCTCGGCTTCAAGATCAGACATGTCATGATCTTCATACGCATAAGAAGAACGAGTTGAGTGACCAGTAGTTTTGAATCGATGAAGTGTATGTCCAGTAGAATGGACAGTGGAAGCTGGGCTTGCAGTTCCACCCAGGGTTCTAGTGGGGGACCTTCCTGCCTTTCCACGCTTCCTTTTTGCAGCCATATGCCACTTCTTAAGGGCCTTGGATGTTTGCTCGTCAAAGATTGATTTTTTCATGTTGGAACCCATCTGCAAGTATCCAGCATTATAAGGATCACTCAAGTTAATTCTATCCATACTTGATAGTTCACACAAAAGAAAACAACAAAAGGATCTGATTATAGCACTTATTCATGAAGATTTGAAAACAAATTTCAGAAGCAAGTAAGTTTTAATCTACCCCCTCCATGTGCATACAGAATTAAGTAATTCCTAGAAAGCTGCTTTAATAAAGACATGGGACGGAAAGGCACCTGAGTTACTAGGGCATATAGTGGAAGGGTGATGTAGCTGCACAAACATAGAGCTCCAACCCTGCAAAACCCAGATAAATTTGGAACAACAGTTTAAGGATTATTCTAACAAACAATCATATTTGTACTTAAGGTGCATAAATACCTAGTCATGAAAGACTGATGGAGTTTAACTTACCCTAAAGAAACTTTTATAATGGCAATCTTTAAATTACCATGAAAGCAAGAATCCAGCCCAAATGAATACTGCACAAGTAATTACAAAAACATTGCACCCATCTTTAAGATTAGAAATAATGAAAAAAGAAGATAAGAAAAGGTGGAGATGAAAGAGACTAAGAGAGGGACAGAGGTTGCAACTGGCAAAGTTAGTAGAGCTTTGTTAATTACCAAGATCCACAAAAAATAAGTTATCTGGAATGCGTTCTGCCAAAAGAAAAGAAAATAAATTAGGTGAATGCAAGTAGGAAAGGAACTTGAGCAGAAAATAAATGATCTGCTAAAACTTTGCACAGAATAGTTTAACAGGCAAAGAATGTCTATTACAATTCTGAATCAGACAGCTATTAGTGCAAGATAAAACTAGAGTGACAGACCTCTGATCAGTGTTCCTCACTTAAAATATTGTAGACTACTATGATAGAAATAGCTCAACGATAGAAACTGGCTCTCACCTCTCCTAAATATCAATCATTGCACTCAAAATTGATGAAATCCATAATGCAACTTCATGTAACACCACTTCTTCCCATTAGAATTGTATTTGTGCAAAAAATTTAAACTTTCTTCTGAATATTTGAATCAAGTTAAAATAAAGTTGCTTGCCCTGAATGCAAGCACCGTAAAGATCCAGCAAACATGTAAGTTACTGAGTGCTGGCACTTCATGCAACAATGCTGCAGGCTGGGACCCTACTCATGCCATATTTGCTTTAACCAAAGGACTCTCCAGTTAAGTTGAATCTACTATAAGGAAAATATAGACACCTTCAAGGTTAGCGTTTGTTATTTATTAAAATCTAGACCGCTCATACGTGAAGTAGGCAAGGAAGAATTCTTTTCCTAGTCTTTATTACAGTTTCTATGCACCTAAAGTTATGATTCCCAATGAAAACACTGAATGTAGAGAATAATGATTACCTGAAACAATGCAAAATGAATCAGATATAGAACTAATTGGGGTCGACCAAACCAAAAATATTTGTTTGAGCCTTGCACAAGAGGTATTCCCTGGACCACGGCGTGCCTTTCTGTAATTTCAAGAGCCATCTTTGTCAAAATGGCTTGAAGCTTTGTCCCAACAGCTAAGATTATCTGTTATCAGAGAAACAATTAGAACTTTGACATCTTCTACTATAGTTCTTAAGAAACTGTTATTAAGAAAGATTTCTTACAATCACAGGAATTATGGATGCCCAAAGTAATGCTTGCCACCCTGGAAAAGCATGCATTATATTAGCAAACAGAAGACAGCTTCTAAATCAGTTTGCAATTGCACAGTTTTATTCCGAAAAGGATCCCCTCAAGAAAAAGTGGCTCACCTTCAACGTTTAGCAGCAAGAAGATCACAAATGATGCCCACAACACTGGACTGCAAACAAGATAAATCTAGGTTCAGGCCATTAACAGCAAGGTATGCTATCATAACACAGGAATAAAAGAACGGGCACCTTACTCCAACAACGATCTTGAAGTCATCCTCTAATGATCTTTTGATATATTTTTGGAAGTCAAACTTACTTCCTGGAGCTAAATGAACCTACAAGACAAGTGTGAAATAGTTAGGAAGAAAAAGCCAAAGCAACAACAAATATTGTTGGCTTCACAATTAAAATTAACTCACAGTGATAAATCCATTCCTCAATGTCAAGTAGTCAACCCTCCCAACAGACCTGAAAAATTGTCGAAAGAAGCATCCCTGCAGTGAATGTCTAAGAAGTTCAGTATTGATATAGAAAAATAGCACATGGAAATATACACTAAAACCATGAAGAGAACAAATAAGTACTCGAAGCAAGTTCTCTCTCTCTCTCAAAATTAATTCAAGCAGCTTTATCTGCAGCAGAGTCAATCTAATTCTATCATAGTTTTCAATTTCTTTTTCCAATCTTTCTATTTTTTTCTTATTTTCTTCATTGACCATATTCCACTGCATTCATGAAGACAATCACACCCAAATTTTCATTTTTATTTATTAATTGGTGCAACATCTTCTTGCAAATGCAGTCATTTCTTATATGAAACAACCTTTTCCTTTTAATGGCACCTTTAGGCATCACCATGCAACAAAAACTTACAATGTAAAAGAAGAAAGGAATCCTAGTCCAAAAGCTGGTGTGGGCTTTCACAAAAGATGTCTCGTGAGTAAGCCTGAATCTGGAAGGATCTGCGAAAACAACCAGGCACCCAGGTTAGTTTTCAAGATGCAACAAGTAAAGTTGGGAATTAAGTTCAAGATTGACAATAGAAGCCTTATGTTCCTTATTGAAAATTATACCGTTTGAAAACTCATAGTCATGGGACAATGTTTCCTGCTCCCATACCTTCCAGCCGCGAATCTGTTCAAAGCAGCCTTTAGTTTTAAACAATATCCTTATCTTTGAGAATGCATCTACAAGAAAGCAGAGGATCAAATGCAACCGACACAAATAAGACAGAATTCAATTACCTTCAGTCTCCCAAGCATCATAGTAACAAAACTATATAAAACATGAAAAACTGCTAAGAAGAATATGAGGATGTGTAACTCGTGCAATCCTTCAGTAGATATAAGCGGTTCATGCCCCTGAAGAGAAGAAACAATTAGTTACAGTTTCAGGAAGACAGAAATTTATGTTTCAACTCATACTACGATCAAAAGCAAATCAGAACGTTCCTTCAAAAAAGACCAAAGAAGTGAGTAGGAAGATTAATCCAGATATGTAAAGAAGACAAGCCACTGTATTTTGTAATGTGAAGTGAGGTAGCAAGATTAATCCAGAATGTACTTCATGAATCTAAAGGGAGTTTAAGGCTTTTGTTTTCAATTACAAAATGGCATCTCATAAACTGTAAATGATCAAACAAGTTCCACTACCAAGATCAAATAATATGACAAAAAAGTTTTTAGAGTCAAATTAAAGAGTCCTAGATTTTGAAATCAATTCTTGTGTAAACCAGTATTTCAATGCATCGACTCCACATAGACATCAATATACGTTGGACGTGGGCTCACCTCCTTGCATTTACGAGCAGTTGAAACAGCAGCCAAAAATCTACGCTCAAACCACAAGAGTCTTCGACGGTGTTCTTCTTCACTGCTGGTAGAGGTGTCCTGCTCACTATCAGCTTTGCAAGGCAACATAGTATTGGCAACGTTTGTAGGGATACAGATTCTAGCAATATAGCTCTGGCCGAAAGTGAGGAGCAGCGAAATAAAACCCAGAACCATCAGCTCTGCAATAATCATGGCGAAAGGTCAATTTTTGGAATTGACAATTGATGGTCTTTCACAGAACCATAAAAGCAGGGGTGGAAAAATGATAATTAGTCCAACAAGCAACTTCCAAAACCAGATTCTGGCAATCAAAAGTAGAACCAATAACGTGAGTGATCATAAGTTCTGGTCTTACCAGCTTTAACCTTGTCTAAGGCTTCGTACAGAGCTCTCTTGTGCCTTTCTGTGAACCACTGAATGCCACAAAAAGATTGTACTATCAGTATTAAAAAGCTAAACATGCTTGAACGAAACACTAACACAAAACTGTAACTTTCATTCTTTCCTTCCAGTAAATAGGGAAGCATTTGCAGAAAGAAAAAGAAAAAGCAGAGGGATTCAACAAATCTTTAAATTTGGAGAAGAAAAAGGCATACTTTTTAATTTGATTGCTATTTTCTTTTTCCCACTGCAGGTGTAGAATTAATAGAAGTTGGGAAATAGCCCAGAAGAAAGGACAAGAGAGGTACAAGATTTGTTGACAAGGGAAGACAAAGTAGGAAACTGAACAAGTGAGGTAAAGAATGGAAGAAGAAAGCTCATCTACAGAAAAAGGAAAACTGCCGGAAACAGGATTTATGAAACAACAAGAAACGCGGAATTAAAGCAGGGAGAGAAGGTAAAAAGTGAGTAATAACGAAAATGAAAAAGGATTACCGTTCCAAGTTTGTGAAGAACCTTTTCCAAGAGAATGGAAATGATGATGATAACAGCACAAACCCCAGCCACCGCCCATGTAGGTGTCTGATAAAGTTTTCTCTCCCCTGAACTCTCGGTAGCCCCCATGACTACTCTTTCTCCCACCATTAACCAACCCCACGCAAAGTACCATATCAACAACCGCATCCTTTACTATTTTCTTTCTTCTCTTTGTTGTTGTTCTTTTTCTGGGTTTAATCAGAAGCCAAGGAAATCCAAGGCAGGGCAGAGAGAGTAGCGTGTGAAACTGCAAATGAAAGAGACGGAATTGAGAGTGGAATTGCAATGGAGACAAAATATCTTGATTTCCTGAAAGTTGTACAACTAGTAGTAGTAGTACGATTACTGATTAGATTAGCTGAATGGGGGACAATTTAACTCGTTGCTGTTGTAAAAGAAAGAGAGCGTGCATTAATTGAATGGAGAGAAAAGAGTAGAATTTGGAACAAAGAAAGAAGCTTCAAAGGATGCAGATGGCCGCCCTGGACCCCGACGCTGCCCCACCCCTGGAGTCGCCTCCAGCCCTCGACTATCAAATATCAAATACCAAATATGAGTATGAACACGTTTCCAACTTCCACCATAAACAAAATCAGTTAATCCAAATGGTATTAGTATCCTCTCTTGAGTCTTGACGTTATAACTTTGCCGAGGCCTACCCAGCCAGCCAGTATTAATTCTTGGCTTTTACTGCTTTTAGAGAGCGGTTTTCGTTAAAAAAAGAAAAAGAAAGAAGAGAAATTGAGGTGAGACAAAAGCAACAAGTAGACTTTGGGGGCCGTCAATTAATTAATTAATAATGTGAGCAGTGATTAGCGAAGGAGGCAAGCGCGTATGTCTGCTTTCCAGTTTTGAGCAAGAAGGAGACGGCCATTCTGGCACTAATTGAGGCTAATTTGGAAGTTTGTCCGATCTAGGCGCAAGTCAGCTTCGGCACTATGTATGTCTATCCACAGTCAATTCAACCAAGCAAACGTGTTGTCCCTTTGGAATTTCCACGTTGGGTTCGGCAATTGGCACAATTAATTCATCCAATAACCTTTGACCCTCTGGTTACTCAATTCATAAACACCAAGCAAGCCACCTGACCTGAGATATTCAAAAGTTTCAGGTGGCTTTCCTGCGTGTTACTGCGTGGTTACTCAATTCATTTCCTTTCCTGCGTGTTAGTTACCCTTTCTCCTATTCTTCCTTTTCGCGTTGCGTTGCGTTTGCGTGTCGGTACATCCTTGAAGCATTCTTCTTTCTTTAATTATTAAACTAATATTCCAGAAGCAGATGCTTTGGAACCCTGATTTTTGCTAATTACTAGGAATTTCAATAAAAATAAAATTTTATATGTAATGTGTGCGCCTGTGTAAATACCAAACAGGTTGGTGGATGAAATTATTGCAATCTTAATTAATTTTCATGTATACAACTTACACTGCAAAGCTTCTTGTTTTATTCCAATTTTCCAAATAAACTGTTATACTGTACATTCCGAACAGCATTCAACCTTCTACTTTACCATTTTTCATAGCCATAGTTTATTACTCAACCCTTGTACTTTTTCTTTTTTAAATAATTATACCACTCAGTCTCAGTCTCACCCTTCAACCCTATGAATTACGACACGTCATTTCCTTTTAAAACAAAAAGACTTGTTAGAGCCAACCCAAATCCAATTATGGGTTGGGTGTGAATCAGCATGTATAATATCTACATTACAGGGCTAAAGTTTCAACGCCATTGGTTTTTTAAACATTCTGTGAGTGGCGGGTTAGGTAACCTGGGCTAGGCTAGGCTGACTCCCCGCCTCCGCCTGGTTGCCATATCAGGCTCCATCGGGCATGCACTGCACCACATACAATTACATTACATTGTCCAATATACAATCATGCAGCGATTGAAATTTATTATCACTCTTTTCTATTTCTTGATATCTAAGTTTGACATTTTCAGGAAAATTATTTATCAAAGAATACTGCGTCTACAATTACATTTAACGTATGTATATAGCTTTTTCTTTTTCGTTGTCTACGGTCTAAGCTTCAACTCCAAGGGAAAGGGAAACATCTCATCCCATAATGCCTCACCATTCAATCACTTTGCTTGTTAGGCGTGCAACCCCTTTAATGTCTGCCTTAATTACGAGTTATTATACAATTGACTTAGTCCCTTTTACAATCAATTCATATTTTTCTTCATGCAATTACATCATCTTTTTCTAAAATAAAAGAAAAAAAAAAGGTTGGTTTTATATATGGATTGTTTGACTTGTTATGGAAAATCAATTATAAAAGCTATGGGAAGGGCGTATGCTATTGGTCCCTAGGTTTCAGTCGAGTCGATTGAACTTGAATTGAATCTTTCAAGTGTGGGGTAATGAATGCATTGACCAACCCATGCAAATTAGAAATAGTCCTATATTTAATGTAAACTCTAATTTCAATGCGTACATGTGGATATATGTAAATTGTGGAATAAAGTAAGTCAATGCGTTCGGATACATATTCTTATTCAATCCCCGCCTAATTACCTTTAATTAATACAACATGTATACTTAAACAACGGCAACCCTATAAATCAATGACTTTTCTAGCTATATATAACTATTTTATTCTCTAAAATGTACATATATTAATCAAAAGGGATTAGCATATACTAATTACTTTAAATTGAAATTGTCCTTTTATTAATTAATTAGCAATGCTGGATATGTCTCCCCCAATTGGACCTTCTGTCACGCACAATATTCAATAATTTAGCAAATATATAATTTTCCATGTAGTTAGTACAACAAGTGGTTGGATTGGAAACCTACATATATATATATATATATATATATATATGATGATGATGATAGATGATGATGATGCT
>NC_030850.1:158293-161384 GCF_000208745.1 Theobroma cacao
TAGTTATATAATATATATATATGATGATGATGATGATGATGATGATGCTTAATTAATTTATTCCCCCATACATCTAATCCTAATGGAATCATTTAGGGCCTTTTGGATCTCGTGCTTTTCATTCTAATCTTAATTAATTTGAATTATTTTCTTCTTTTTTAACACACACACACACAGAGAGAGAGAGAGAGAGAGAGAGAGAGCTCATGGGCTGAGGTTTTAAATTTTGGTTAGTTATTGGCCTGGCAAAAAGGAAAGTAGCAAAGGAAACCCATTTCATTTTAAACAAAAAGGATGCAAAGGAAAACCCAACAGGGGTCCCACACAATTGGGTTTCAGTATTATGAATGAATAGCAGTAATCAAATTTCAGTGTGTCAAGGAAGAGGATAATTGGGTTAATCCGTGAAACTCATGCCTAAAAGATGAGCATTGTTTCCAGTTCATTCCTTTCGATGAAAAATCCTCCGAAGAAGCTCTTATCTGGTACGCCGTCGTTATTTGCTGACGCTCGACATTCTATCTATGCACCAATTTGAGTTTCATTTGTTCATCTCATCTTACTCTCACAATTTCACTTGTACTTCACTCTGTATCTTCTTCTTTTTCATAGAATGATAAAAATTATCATTACTATGTGTCTATTTTGGGTTGGTTTGTTTGTTTTTCCTTTGGGGAGAATCTTATATTCGTAGGTTTAGTTGATTCAGTGCATCTCCTTAGTCCTTGGCATTCCATGCTAGCTTTTGATTCTTTGCAAGTTTTGCTAAACGAATATGACTGCATGGGTTGTTGATAAATATAGCTTCTTGTTCTTCATTGAGGGCAGCAGAGCTATGTGTTATTGTGAACATTAGGCCTACTCAAGACACTCTAATCGCTCTTCCAATTCCAGATCAAATGCCACTGAAACCCCACTTTCTGTCCGAGCAAGGTATGTAGTATGTAGGTATGTATATCATACTTAATTGTATATGCCAACTCCACTAACTTTCTGTATTTCCATTATTCAAATTGATATTCTTCTAAATGTTTTATTCATGTGGAATGTGGATGCTTCTCATGTTTTCCCGTCTTTGAATGTCAGTGCGGGTGCTGGAAGACCAACTAGTGCAACTGTCTTCATTGGTGGCTTAATTTCTTTTGGGGGGACTGCATCTTGGAACATTAGGCTGCATGTATGCCCCCCAGGTATATATAGCTTCATTATTATTATCTTACTATCTGGTGTTTACTGAGCATCTTTTACTGCATGTTCTGAGGTCTGTTTCTCTTAAATATTATTCTTCTGATTTATATCCAACTCTGCAAGGTTAGAGTTTTTGCACACTCTAATTTTACGAGGATAGCAAGAGTTAGTAATGTGCAACGTGTGTCTCTTCTCTTGGTGCTTTTTCCTTGTGACAACAGGCATATGGCTTTTGCAGTTGCAGCCTAAATGCAAGAGATATGTGTTTATTTGATATTTAATCCTTGCTGATCAGCAAGGCACTGGCTGGTGCTGACAAAAAGGAGTCGATGAAGAAACTACCAAAATTTATATAAGATAAAGAAAAAGCATTGGAGGTACCTTGTCTGTTTCTTTTTATATTGGGTCCATTTATCATCTGTTTCTTCCCTCTTTTTCCTGTCCTGCCCGCCTTCTCCCTAAGGAAAAATGCCCTATTAAGTATTACCCAGCTCTGCAACAAAGTAATACCTATGATCAAGATTGCAGTGTCCTATAGTCACCAAGCTAAAAAGTAAAGACCATTCACGTTGTATTTTTTAACCATGACTAGTACGTGCAGAAGACACTACGCATACATAAACTACGATTAAATGTGTTTGATTTGATTAGAGGAAGAAGGGAAGGAAGTATTCCAGCTTAGAATTACTTGGTATTTTAGGCAACTCTCATCTAGCATATATAAGGGTTAGGATTTAGCTGTGGCAACTGAAACAGTGTGTTTCTGTACATGGCTGTTGCCTGCCCCTGCCTCATTTTAATAGCAATGAAGTTTCTCGGTAGTGGTAGATTTGAAAAGTAGGATCTTCGATTTTCAGCATGATCATCTTAAGAGTCGAGATGTTTAAATTGTTAAGTGCATCAATATTTACATACAATCTCTGCTCACCTATTTTGGTTATATGGTGTTTTGACAACAGAAGACCCGCAAAATACTGACTGAGAAGATTGCACAGCTTAATTGTGCCATAGATGATGCTTCTGCTCAGCTGCATGAAGATGATCCATCAAATGGAGCCACTGTCAATCTAGAATAAGCTAAAGCTTCTATATAACAAAAAATTTGTTGAAATTTCAATGCGAATTATCACTTGTAACATGTGATTTAGACAAAAAAAAAGGTTTAAAGTTTGCTTTTCCATTTGAACCTTTTAGTGAGTCTATAATTTGAGATGATTGTGAAGAAGAATAGATACTTTAATTTGCAATGAACATGATAAAGTTTATTCCTTCATCGGCCTAAAGCTTGGAGGTTCCTCTATTTGTTGGGGTGTTGCAGGCTGCAGAGGACTGTAGACACCCTAAACCATCCCCTCACCATCCCTTCACCATCATTTCCCATCAAGTCCCCAACCACCACGCACCAGGGGTTCTGGCCACTAACTCCCTGGTGCCAGAACCCCATCGCAGGGTTGTCCAAATTTTTGGATAACCCGGCTCTTTAAAAAGACACAGACCAGAGGAGACGAAGAAAACCAAAAAAAATCACCAGCAGTTAGCCACAGAAAAAGAATAAAAAAAACAAAAAAAAAGCAAGCAAAAAAAAGAGAGAAGAAGAAGAGAGAGAGAGGTGAGAGGTCGGCAAGGGAGAAAGGAAAGAAAGAAGAAGCCAACGGGGAGAAGAAGGAGAAGGAGAAAGAAAGGAAGAAAGAAGAAGAAGAAAAAAGAGAAGGGGGACCCGCGGGGAGAAAGGAGAGAAAGAGAAGGAGAAAGAAAGAAAGAAAGAAGAAGCCAACGGGAGAAGAAGGAGAAAGAGAAAGAAAGGAAGGAAGAAGAAAAAGAAAAAAGAGAAGGGGGACCCGCGGGGAGGGAGAAGAAAAGAAAGAGAAAAAGAAAAAAAGAGAAAGAAAGGAAAGAAAGGAAA
>NC_030850.1:471215-499845 GCF_000208745.1 Theobroma cacao
GTGTGTGTGTGTGGGGGGGGGTGGGGGGCGGCGCGGGGGTGGGGGTTGGGTGGGTGGTGAAAAAGGTTAAGACCATTGCCTGGATAAACTCTCTCAACAAAGTTTCAGACGTAGCCGAGTGGGCTATTGAACATTTTTAGCAGTCATTTTTGAGCTTGAGCCTTGGTTTTGGCCCAGGCTTCACAAAAGTTCTTCTGGCGAGCTCCTCTCAGAGTTCACAGTTTTCATACATGATTTATAAGTAGGGCAGAGATGTACATTATCATATTCTCCGTGCCCCCAAAATCTGTCATATAATTGTACAGACTTATTAGACGTGTCTAATACAATGAACGTTACATTCTTTGTCCCACATGGTACCTCTTGTTGCTTCCTTGAGAACCAAACTTCGTACATCGAAATTTTAGATGGGGCAATTCTTTTAGAAGCTGTACAAGTTCCACTTTCACCCCCAATTGATTAGTTTACCAGTTCATTGAAATTGAACCCGGAGATTTCTGCAAGTTCTTTCAATTCTACTTCTCCATTCAAAACCTGAAAAAAAGGTATATCATAGATGCTTATATGAGAACAGAGGCAATTCCGAAAGTAGAGACGTTATGGTAATTATAGAAAAGATAGATTGCCCTGCTTATTACAGGTTAGATATTATAGACACCAGGAAACCACTTTAAATTTTCTTGGAAGGAAAAGATACCCATATTTAGAAAATGTAAGGTCTTAAGAAGAGATTTACAAAGAGGGAAAGGCTTCCTCACCTGACCATTAATAATCCAGGTTGGGAATCCTTCTAATTTCGCATCTGCACATGCCTTAACCATTTTAGTTCCTGTCTTAACTCCATCAGGAAAACATTCCACATAGTCCAACAACTTCGATGCCTCACGTCCAAACATCTGTATCAATGGCACAACGCTGATGAAGTTCATACTTACAAAAGATTCAAAGGCACAGGCAGTTGGGTTTCCATGAAATAAGTAAAAGGGCACAGATGATCAGTTCAAAAAGCAGGTGATATGGGAAGCCAACTATTGTTGAAAGACCAACATTGCGCTGCAGTCAGCTATGCATACAAATTCTAGACAAAGAGCAACCCTATTTCTAGGGGGGTTGATGAAGCCATGGAGAACTGGTTATACAAACATAAATACAAATCTAAACACTCCATAGATGTCCCACTGTTCACTGACTGAGAAAAAACAAATTAGTCTTCAAAAATATACATTACGGAATTGGACAAGGATTTCAAAGATAGTCAATGACTTCACATTGCTTCATACCCAACACCATATGCTACTCAAACCCTGTATATGCTACATAAGCAAATGCAATGGTCCTTTCTTTAGGCCAAATCCTAATTGAAATCTTAGAAATAAACATAATAATCAGCGAATGTATCTTGAAAAGTGTATAATTTCTTAACGATTCCTTGCAACAATCAAGTCAAGGCTCAACAGACAACAATCACTTGCATCACAACTTTATAAAGCATATCCTATTTTTATTGGCAAGTTCAACAGCAGTACCTTAAAGTTACATTATAACTACTACAAGAGACTAAAAGCAAGAAGCACCTGTTTTTGTTCTAAACAGTGAGAACACCAAAAAGCCCCATACATCTTAGCGCCTATAGAGTGTAGATGCTTTGCAAGAGAAAGAGCAAAAGGACTCGATTTTGTTCTTATCTCAGTAGTATAATATGGAAGATCAACATTAGCCAGGCTGTCAAGGCAAGATAAAATGGAGAAATAAGTATAATGGCCACATCTACAGATAGATAATTAAAAGATCAAATAAAGGTATGCCAAAAGTCATGCTCATCCAATCACCTCGAAGGAACAGACAGTGTAGTGCTATATGAGGCACTTAATGTGGCAACCACCAAGCTTGCTATGCATATCTGTAAACCCACCACTTTCTGTATCTCCTGCAACCCGACATCCTACAATGGAACCACAGAAAACACCTAGTTACAATTATAAATCCAGCAAAAGCTGTATCAAGTAATCAATAAATACTGTCAATTTAAAAAAGAATATGTAAATCAGACCTTTAAGCTGATGAAAAATAAACTAAATGACAACAGAGCTGACATTAAACAGTACGAGCAAGATGCTCCTGCAAATTGTGTACTCAGTATGTATAAAAAATATGCACTAGCAGCTGCCATGGAGGTAGTGCTCCCAAGCAATAGCAAACGACCATATGATTCGCTGATTCCAAAAGGTGAACTCTTCGCACTCAACTGCAAGCTGAGTGCCGTAACAAATCCATAAGCAACCAGTCCAACTAATGGAAGGGGAACCCCTGACAAATGCAAAAGCACCATCATTGTAATCCTCTTTCAAACATACTACCTGTAACGCCATTTATGTGGTTTTTCCAGTCAAACTGAAATTTTATTTGTACAATAACATTATGACATTGCCACTAACAAAAAATGGCAGAGCATGTAAAACATGTAACAACACAATTGAAATTTAAGATACTGCTTTGCTAGTTGCATTTTGCTTCAGAAAGAAAAAGGCAAATAAATGAATTTGATCAATTTAAGTACAAACCATTAAAGATTCCTAATTTTCCACATTCCTAAACAAAAACCAGACATCGAGTCACAAATTTATACTACACAGATCAAAAGGAAATCTTCAAAAGTAAGGAAATACCAAAAATGACAGCGAAATCACTGTTGAGGACATCTCCGCAACTGCCACCACCGAGAGGGCAGAAGGCATCGGAGTCGGAGAGCTTGAGGTAAGTCAGGTAGGCAGTTTCAACGAGCCCGATGGCACCAAGCCCCGCACTCCAATTATACATGGAATTTCTCGAATCCAATGAAGCAGAAGAAGACGAGGGCGACGTCGTTTGAGCTTCTGACTCGGTGTTCTGAGTCGGCCCCGAAGATGTACACTTTAGAGGAGGCACAAGCACTCTACGAACCGGCGCTTCCTTCTTCAACAAAGAAAAAGAAAAAAAAAGTAATTACAGAGTAAAGGAGATAGAAAGAGAGCGACGGGGAGGAAGAATCTACTTTGAAACGAGCTGGAGACGAGACGAAGCCAGGAGGAGGGAGAGGTGGAGAGCAGCGACTCAAGATTTGACTCTGAGAAGCTGATAAACCGATGATAGTGGCCATCTCTTATAACCCGGAATTCCACAAAGAAACAACAAGGTCAAGGGTTCATTTCTTGGAAGAACTGCAAGCCTATTTCCAGAATCAGCTAGATTCGGGGTGCTGACTGCTCAAGCTCGAATGTTTGTAGTCCCCAGGAACAAAAAGGAGAAAACTTTTTACCTTCCAAAACAAGAGGTAAAACTCATTACGGTAAAGGGCTCTAGCCCACACCTAATCACCTTGTTAGATGGACTGGGTCCTTCGGCTCATTGTGAAAAGATGAGTGAACGAATTTACCCAAAAGTTTGCACCCTGGAACCAATGCAATTTCGGATCAACTCCATCGCAACCATCCTTAGAATGGGCCTTCCAAAGAAATGTTAGATTGGGCATTTTGAGTTTGCCAACAACAACCCAATCCTCCCTTGCGCCTATCTCTATCCTCTATGTTTCTTTCCCTTTTTTCTGGTTCATATAAACTACGGGTATGCTTGGTTAGGGAGAATAAAATAATTATTTTTTACCTATTCTTATTTTTTTAAATAAAAGTTATATTTAATTTAATGAAATAATTATTCTTCAGAATAATCATTTTAAGAGAAGCCTGAATAGCTATTACCAAGTCCCCTCTTGGTAATGGTTATTCCAAATTGTTGAGAATAAAAAAAAAAGTTGATTAAACAAATATATTTTTTTACAATTTAAAAAATTACCTTATAAAAAAATACTAAATTTATTTTTTTTCTCTCTCTTCCTCACTCCTCTCTTTAAAGCACAAAAGAAACAAAATTTTTTACTTCATTTTCAAAAAAAGGAAAATGAAAATATTTAAATATTATTTAATATATTAAATACTATAAAGCATATTATTTAATATTATTATTTGAATATAATAAATGTAATAAAGAATATTATTTAGTATTATTTAAATTTAATGAAGAATATATTTTATTTTTTAATATTAAATATTATTTAGTTATAATAAAATGTTTAATTAGCTTTTAATACAAAATATTATTAAATTATAATAAAAATGTGTTTGTATTTTGATAAAAATATTATTTAATTATAGTAAAAGTTATTTTGATTTTATTGCTCAGAATATTTTTATCTTTTAATAAAATAAATTCTTTAATTTTAATAAAGAGTATTTTTTTCTCATCATAGTTTTTTTGTTTTTTAATTAAAAAATTTTTAAATTTTAATAAAATGTATTTTTGTCATTTACCCATTGTTCCTTAACCATTATTAAAATTATTCCTACAAACCAAATAATGAAATAAGTAATAATAGTAATTTCTATTCTATTTTATTCCCATAAACCAATCTACATAATAATTATTTTTTTTCTATTCTATTTTCTTAGAATAGTTATTCTATTCTCATTCTATTCTTTCCAGTAAACCAAACATACTATAAGTAGATTTGTTTTACTGTTGCAAATGCCAATCACAAATTTTTAATATGATAAATAAGGGGATCCAGGTGGATAAAATGACAGGAGAAGTGGCCTTTTTTATTCAGACAATTTTGAGGGTCCAAGATGTACAGTTTCTACGCACAAGATTCTTCAATTGACTTTCCTAAAACACCAATGTGTTAAGTCACAAACGTACACCAAATTTTCAGAATCCAGAAATTTCAATGCATCCCCAATACAGGAAAAAATTAAAAGAATTTATTGAATTATATAATCAAAAGATAAATTGAGAAAGTGAAGTACCATTCATTATTTAATTCATATATGATTTCTGTATTGAAACCCCTTCCTCCAGTTCAAAAAAGTTGGGAGGGTGAAGTAATTAGAGGAGGGAGGATTTGGAGTAGAATTGGGAAAGGGTTCTGACAGGGCCCTGCCCTGGTCATGGTTCATTGACACTGGTCAGCAGCCACCGTTGGTGTGAGCCAATGGGGGGAAACGAGAATCGGTATTGGCAATTGGTGGGAAGGATTTTTGGTTGATTTCCCACGTGTACAAGGGCTCTGCCAGACATTGAAAGATGTGCAGATATGATAAACCACACGTCCCCACCTCTGGCAGTTTCGAAGGTTCAAACTTATCCATGCAAAAGGGCCGCAACGAGTGCCATTTCCAATTTGTCAACCTCTTCTGATTCCTTTGTATTTATCCAATCCTCTCAACTGATCACTCAACAACCTCATCTCGCGTGGCGCTGATGCTCCTCTTTCAAGACAAATCTCATTAAACAATCAGCTTTAGCCACCTCAACCATCCACTATACATAGCAAATCTCTCTTGTACAGGAACATCTGGACTCTTGAGAAATCATCTAGCAAAAAGTTTCAACTAGACCAGCAGGATATGGAAGCTGCATCGCTTATTTCTTCTTCTTGCTTCACTGTCTCTTCCCTTCCTTCAGCTCTCTGTCCTCAAAATCTCCACCATAGGTCAGTTTGTCACTCCCCGATTCTGTTCTTTCTCTTATACAGTTCAAAGTAAACTCAAAAGTTTCTTCTTTGTTTATTTTTTTTCCAGGGGCCTGTTTCCATTAGCTGTAAATTCGCAGGGATGTAGAATAGCTGTTGTCCGCAAAAACTTGAGCTTCTGGTACGGACAAACAAAGAAAATATTTTACTAGGAATCAAGGCATTAAGTTGTCATTTCTTTGCCTAACTACTTGAAAATTTCTTTTCGTCTTTTCTGGTTCTGTATCTGAAGCCCCAAGGCTGCTCTGAGAGGAAATGTGCAGGCAACAGGAGTTCCAACTTCTGTGCCAGTAAGAGTGGCACATGAGCTTCATCAAGCTGGGCATCGATATTTGGATGTCAGGTATTGTTTCTGTTTGAATTGAATGTAAAAGCCTCAATTGTTCGAAAGCAAGGGCTTGAAGAAGCAAACTAAATCAAAGAAAGACTAGCAAAACTTGAAATGTTTATAAGGACAGTTGTGTTCTTTTATTTCTTTGTCCCTGACTGTTTTGGTTCTTGAAATTTTTGCAGGACTCCTGAAGAGTTCAGTGCGGGGCATGCCCCTGGGGCTATCAACATTCCTTACATGTGCAAAGTTGGATCAGGTTACCACCTTCTTTTCCTTTTCAGCTAATTTATCCCTCAAGTTACCCTCTTTCTAGCAAACCGGAAATATCGGACCGATGGGTAGTGTCTCAAAATAGCTTTACTTCTAATCTAAGGTTGCTTGCTGTTCGGTTGGCTCTTGCTTAATGCGGTGGCAAGCATGACTGGATGGAATTGTCTTTTTCCTACAGCTGACTTTGCAATTTTAGGTTGCTCTAGCCATGTTTTTACTCTAAAAAAAAAAATTTGCTTCTGCTTGCAGGAATGACAAAGAACCCCAATTTTCTGGCAGAAGTATCATCACATTTTGGAACATATGATGAAATTATTGTTGTGAGTTCCTGTTCCTGTTCCTATAACATCTGATTTGGAAATGAACTGAAACCTTTTTTCTTTTTAGAACCCCATTGTAATGTAAAATTGCCTGGTTATGCAGGGGTGTCAAGTTGGGAAAAGGTCTCTAATGGCAGCCACCGAACTTTTAGCTGCTGTAAGCACATCATTTACGTATAATCCTTCAATTTTTCTAAAATCAGCCATCATTTCTGTCTACTGAAGTAGAAAATAAGCATATTGGTTTGGTTGGGTATCAGCATCACATTTTAGGAACTAAAATTTTTGAATCATTGTGCAAGTAATCATACTTAATTATCCAGAGTTAAACCAAGGCAGAAATTTTCCTTTTCCAAGCCTTGAATCTTTGAATCAATGAACTTGGTTTCAACTCATTCACATCCAATACTCCATGGCTAATCTACATGTTCAAGATCGACCAAAGCTAATTTACAACTTCATCATGAATTCTTTCAGGGCTTTACCGCCGTTACAGACATTGCTGGAGGGTATGCGGCCTGGACTCAGAATCAGCTTCCGACAGAATGATGATGCAGCAGGCTTGCGGGAGAATTAGTTCCTACTACAATAAGGTTGAAGACAAGAACCCAAGGGTTGAGTGAGGAAAAGATCTCACAAATGCAGTAGTAGCAGTAAATATGACATTTACCGGCTGTATGTGAAAGTAAATGTCTGGAGAAAATCGTTTCCTGTTCTTCTGTAGCGAAAAGGAAAACAAAAAAAAAAAAAAACAAAAAGCAAATAATAGATGAATGGAAGTTGTAAACTTTGTACATAAAAATCTCATCTTTTCAACTTTGATAGAAAAATCACTTGGCTTGCATCCATTTAACAACTGAGAATGATTGCTAAGGCAACCACATCCACGTCTTAACAGATTGCTTTGAGTTCTGAGGAATCTAACGAGCAATTACACTTTTGGAGTTATTTGCCTCCCTGCCTTAGATTTTAGTTTCTTTTGCTATGGTAACAAAACGTTGAAATTAGCAGGGGAAGCAGCAAGTAAACCGATACTATTAATTAACAAGAATGACCAGCTGTCTCAACCGGGGTTGAAAGCTAATGGGTTTGGTTGGGCTAAAGCCGTGTGGTAGAATGCTTCAAAACTACATAGACTGGTGGCAATAGAGATTCATCCTCCCACGTTCTCAATCTGACAAGCATTCGGCAATAACAGGGCAAAAAAATAAAAAACCTGCAATTTTATCAGAAAATATGGTGCGCACGGCACAATTCCTTCCTTTAAAGAGACCTCTTCCTTGGGTGTCACAGCGAAGGCGACAATAATCAGATCAAAAACATAGCTCAAGCGAGAAACAAAACAACATAGTTGCGACCATGGGCACTGCTAGAAACTGGTTCAACACAGTCCGAAAGAAGTTCATCAAATCATCTCAAAGAGAGATCATCATTCTCCACAGCCCAAGTCTCAGCGCCCAGTCAATCATTGGAGAAGGTAGAGACTTCCACAACAACTCATCAGCTTCATCACCATCTTCTGTCCGAAGAAGAAAACATTTAACCAGAGAAGGCATTGCGGCAATCAAGATCCAAGCCATTTTCAGGGGTCACCTTGTAATTACATCCCACTTAATAACATTTCTATTCCAAAGATTTCTCTTCTCGGAGCTGAGTTACTGATAGTTCTCTCGTTTTTCTGGTTTTGATAGGCAAGACGAGCATACGGAGCATTGAGAAGCCTGGTTAAGCTGCAAGCTGTGGCCCGAGGGGTGTATGTAAGGAAACAAGCACGAATAGCACTGCAGTGCATGCATGCACTCGTTCGGTTACAGGTCAGGGTTCGTGCTCGCCAACTCCTCAGCAAGTATAGCCATGACCGCTAACCAGAGATCATCAAGCAAAGTTTCCAATACAGAATAATTGCTTTACTCTTTCATCTCAAAATTGTCACTACCATGAGAAACATGCTGAGTCTTGATTAAGGAGTTAAGATTCTATTTAATCCTTGGCATTTATCTTCTATTTATTTATTTTTGCCCGGCCTGCCTGTGTTTTCCCTTCTTTGTCGGGCACAAGGTTCTTAATCTAAAAAACTGGAAAATAAAACCGGTGACCAAACTAAAGTGCAGACAATAGGAAAAGGTATGGACGATCAGGTGAGGTTTTCTTTTTTCGTTTTCACCAATCATTCACTCCTTGCTCTTTATATAACAAGCCCATTCGAAGTTCTTACAGCAGTTTTCGACAAGTCATGATACAGATTGCAAGAAGAAAAAGAAAATGAAAAGGCAAGTACTAGGATAAAACATAACCGCTAAGAGGAGAAAGAGGAGAGAAATTGCAACTTAAGACAGCTTAGGGACAAGGGTAACGAGTGCTAAAAACTGAAATATCGCTCTCTTAATGCACACCGCTGTACCGAATTGCTCATCATGCATAATGCTGTACAATGCAAAAAGCATATGATAAGAAACGTACAATGCAGTCAGATCATACATGTAGTTAGCAGCATCATCTTTTCTACCGGGCTCAATGGTGTCCCCTTATCATAGATGAGAAAAAACCGCCAGATGACTTGCTCTTGCGGCGATCTCCCCCTTCATCTGCAACCTGTTTCAAAAGTATCATGCTTAAAATTGATTAATAGGGCAAAGAGCAAGTCCTATAGGTACTGTACCTCTTTAGCTATTTGTTGAAGGATATCTATAATTTCAGAGAAGGTAGGTCTTTGAGTTGGGTCCTGCTGCCAGCATCTCTCAAGCAGTTCTCCTAGTCTTGGGTGAGTATTCTTAGGGATTGTAGGGCGTAGACCCTGAAAAGATTGTTATAAACAAGTTATGCTCATTAGCACAAAAAGAAAAATTCATAATTTCATAGTCATACAGAAATACAAATACCTTTTGCACCACACCTACTGCTGCTTGTAAAGGAGTTAAGAAAGCATATGGCAGCTGGCATTTTGAATGTAAGAATACATTAGTCATAGAAACATACTTATCTCAAACTACCATACTTGTAAATGAAAGAAATGTTTGCCACAGACAAGTGTGCACAACCAAACCAAACTTGTTCCTCTCAAAACAGTGAGTCTTACTTCTCCTGTCAGTAGCTCCCAGAGTGCTATTGCAAAGCTAAAAACATCTGCTTTGTGATCATATGGTTTGTGCTCAATAACCTACATTAATTAAGATTGGTAAAAGAAATATTAGATTATAAACCTTTTCTCGAATTCATATTCATGTTTGTTTCCATTGGAGAAAAGTTTAAGGCACAAGTAATCAAATGACAAAACAAAGAGTAATCAGCTGAAAGTTGATTATATATCATGGGGGAACAATTGAAAACTGATACTTTAGTCCTGACATGGAAATTAGAGAGCTTGATTACCATAATCACATGTTTTGATGATCATGAAGCAACATAAAATGAAACTTCTATTGCAAGGTTATCTGAGTAGGTAATTACTATCATGTAAAGAATACGGAGGAGAAACACAATGTCCAAGAAAAACACATACTTCAGGAGCCATCCAGCGGTATGTTCCAGTTTCAGCTGTCATTACTCCTGACTGAGCCTGCACTCTAGCAACCCCAAAATCAGCTACTTTAACAACCTGTCAAGGAAGGACCAACAATTTTAGGAAAAATATCACAAATTAAACTATTATGCAATTTACAACATACTATAATTCAATAACACACATGCATTTCCAATTCCAACGTAAAGTCAAATCACCATCCACTTAGAATTCAAAATTCATATGGTGAAAAAAAGGACCACAGCTATTAATAGAGAATTAATGAATCAGTGACTTGATTAACAAAAAAAAACCCATAACCATCTTACTTGATTTTCATCCATCAGAAGATTGGCAGTTTTCAGGTCCCTGTGGATGATGTTATTTTGATGCAAATAGTTCATTCCCTTGGAAACATCAATTGCTACTTTGAGTAGAGATGGCAACTTAAAAACTCCCCTTTTCTTATGCAGATAGTCATATATACTACCACTGGCCATGAACTCTGAAAAAGCACAAATATCACTGTCAAAACCTGACTATCTGTAAAGAGGATGAAATGTTTCTGTTTCTTAATAAAGTCGCAGAGTTTATCATCAAAGAATTAAAAGGGATGAAAAGGCATACACATCCGACAATTTAAATTTTGGCATACAGATGGGAATTCACAGACACTAAATTCGTAATGGTAGGTTTTGTGTCAATCTCTCAGTTTGCACTCCAAAGCCAGAATTGTTCCCTTCTAGCAACATAATTATAGATTATATCTGGTAAAGATGAAAACCAGCAACACTTAACAGCAGTACCATTCTTGAAGCAAAAGTTTCAAAATTTAATGCATTAAAGAAAAAATTATAAAACGTAGTAAAGAATAGCAGGAAAACTTCATTATATTATACCAGTCACAATGCACAGGTTTGGAGCTCTTGTACATGCGCCTATGAATTGAACAACATTTTTATGCCGAATTTTCCTGCAAACATGAAAAAAAAAGGGTTAATATTCCACTGCATGGGAGTCAGCCTTGAAGATGAGTAACAATTAGTCCCACCCTCCCAGGAACCAACTATATGATTAACACATTAATACATTCAATAACTTGAGAAATTGTTATACAACAATAATATGTGCAAAACAATAAGATATCTGCATGAACCCTGCCATAGTTTTCCAGTAATTTTCAATAACAACATATATATAGACTGAAAAACGGCATCATTTTTAGTTCTACAGGACGATATTAGGAAAATGATAGAATTCAGACTTCATTAGAACTACCAACCAAAACCAACAATAAAATAAATGGCAAGTGTTTTCTGAGAGAACTAAATTGCCAATGTGCATGGAAAATAGATATTGTGCAGACTGTAAGACAAAAATGGCCTATTTCAGAGCTTTGAAACTTTCCAACCCTCCTTTCGATGCTAACTGTCCAATCTTTAAGAATAAGGGAGAGGGATAGGAAGAGAGGGGTTGGAGAATGTATGTTTGGTGAGGCATGTGAAGAAGGGAGGCAAACATTCAAAAAAAGTAAAATTGTGCCCAATAAATTGGATGGCGATGAAAATAAACATGACATTTGAATGATCTCATCTTACTAGAGAAACTACGAATGGAAGACTATACCCTCCAGGAAGCCAAACATCGCCTTAAAGTCCCTGGATATAACAAGGGAAGGTGGATAAATCAATAAATTCTCCTAGACAAATATCAAGAACTCAAGATAAAGTCTCTTGTACAGAATTTGAATTTGCATGGTAACTCCTAAAACTCCTAGGAGACTTCAAGATGATGATTTCCTCCTTCCCTAATCCATAACTTCAAATCTATTCAGGTCTCTGTTATAACACTGAATATCAGTGTGCACTGAGGCCTGTCAGGCAATTAAATTCGGCCAAGCTTGTCTTTCTGCCTTTTATTGAATAAGAAACATCTAATTACAGAAGAATCAATAAAGTCCAAAAGCATGGAGAATGCTTATCGGAGAGGTGATAGTTTCCCTTCACAACAGGTAGCATATACTAGCACTCCAACAAACCTCATTATATAGACTTCCTGAGAAAACTCTCTCAGCATTTCTTCCGTAACACACTCAGGCTTGAGGACTTTAATGGCCACTTCTTGACTACAATATGTGCCTCTGTATCTGAAGATGTTAAATGATATGATGAGTTAGAATTTGTACTCACCCAAAACAAAAAGAGAAAGAAGCAGGCTTGAAAATGACAAAACTTACAGATCACCATAGGATCCAGATGCAATCTTGTTTTCAAATTTGAGCTGCCTGGTATCAATTTCCCATACATCAGTTCCATCGGTAGGGATTTCAACACAATCAGGTAAGGAAATGACCCCTTCTTTGATATGCTCAGTCATAGCAGATATTGAACTCTTTCTTGAATAACATTTCTCCTGCAGATAAACCATCAAATGGAAGCAGAAAAATCGCTTACCTCTAGCAATCCATAATAAACATGGTTGCTACCATGATTTTAGAAGTCATCAAGTAGAGAAAGTTAGGTTGATCTACTGAAAAGCAGCCTGTATGCATTTGTTTGGAGGACAATTCTAAAGCTAAGAACTTACAGCTGAAAAGTGAATACCAAAATTAACTTTTTCCCCTTTGATAAGTTATATTTTGCATTAACCTTTTGAACTACGAGTGAGAGTCAGAGCTTCAACTGAATATTCTTTAGTTTATTTCTCATCAAAAAGGTTAAGCATTAATTCTTTCAATCAAACTCACAGCTCATAAATACAGAAATGATATAGAAACAAATCAATTTTTATGCAAAAAAAAAGGAAAATTACTGGCCATATTTAGCATCATCTGCGGCATTCATAAGGCTTGATTCAGCAGAACTAGGAAAAAGTAAATATGGTTCATTTACGAGCATCAAAACAGAAGTAGTGAAATGTGAGTAAAACGGAGGAAAAGGTACCTTGGACTTTAATATTTCCTTCTCCAAAGCATTTCTGAGCTCCTCAGTTTCCTAAAAGATTAATGAGTGCAAACAGTGTTTTCTAGCCATAGGAGCAAGCATTTGATCCAATTATTGGTGTGAAGAAATATAGAAGCATACCTCAAAAGGCCAACCATCAACAACAAAAACATCCAAAGAGTACCCATCAACAGTGGAAAAAGCATGAGCTTCTTGAATGTTCAATCCAATCTCCGCAAGAAAAGAAGTCAGCTGCCAAAATTATCATAAATATCTATCATTCATTGCAAGAGAAAGTTGGACAAAAGCATTCCAGATGGGATCGTTCCAGAACAAGAACATAGTCACATTTTATCTTTTCTTTTGATGTGAAATTTAGTGACTAACAATATCAAGACAGCTGTACAGCATCAGCAATCAAACTACACCATTTGTCATGCTAAGAAACAAAAAAAGGATGCCAAAATCTATCTGAAATAAATTGAGAACACAAAATGGCACATTTCATGAAAGCATGCGAAGAGAAGGCATTCAACTACCTGACTAAGGAGTTTTGGCCTGTCAACTGTTGAAAAGGTGATCTCATGCATAGGCCTACAAGATTCCACATTACATAATAACATTTATGTCAAATCAAGTTGGGCAGTGATTAACAAAAAGCATTGGATCAGACTTCTTTAAAAGACAGCAAGCAAATAAATAAGGGGCTCCAGAGCCACATAATAACCAGATAAGAACAAAGAAAGCCATTTTGCACCATAAGACTAAGAAGAGATAGTGCTCAACTCATCAAAGTACTTACCGGAAAAGGTGTGATGTGGAATTCACAGCACTGTCTCCATCTTCAACATGATATCTACTTGCTTGAAGAGCAATAGCCTCAAGATTAGGTGATGAACCAAAGGTAGGAGGTGGATGGACACTGAAGCAAGACAGAAAAGGAACAGCATGAACCCAAAAGAAAAACACATGAAGAATCCATGGAAAATTGACAAATACATATGAGGAATATAGAAGTAACTGCAAAGAGCCTTACCCCTGTCTATTTGAATGATAAGCACTTTGTGCATCTTCTTTCATAGAAGAATCAGAATGAACAGAGTCAACAGAATGTGCAGTGGAGACAGGATAGACCTACAGATGATGCCAGAATCACACAAAAAGGCAATTTGACATTCATCAGTCAATACTAATCATGTCACAGCTAAGCTACACTCAATGTCTCCAGGATTTCAAGATGGTAAGAAGGTAATCCACAGTCAAAGAGAAGTAGCAAATAGAAATCTGGTGTCATTGAAGTATAAAGATCGAATTAGAAAACCATGCAGAAATGTATACCTGCACGATACGAACTTCAAAAGCAGGACGATTGGCAGGGTCTTCTGCCAAATGCAGTAACCTTTTATGTGTTAGCACATCTTCTGCCCGCTCCACATTCACATCTAACGCGTATCTATCAGCAGTAACAGAAATCTCAAAAGATCGAGACAGAAGAACTCATAATTCAGTTTAAGCTCAAGTATCAAATTTTCTAAAAGAAAAAGGAAATAGTAGTAGACTAGTGTGAAACGATAATGAAAAATATGAGAAAAGACAAACAAAAATTTCAGCTTGACACGACTACGTCGCTGATTTGATTTGAACCTTTTGTTTTTCTTGTTTGTTTTAACGGAAAAAATGAATTTTGTTTTTTTTTTTTTTAAAAAGAGGGATGATAACTATGAATCTCACACCAATTGTAAGATTCATGAATCTTATCTCAAACTTGTCCTTCACACCAAACAATCAGTTTTGAAAGTTTTAAAAAGAAAAGGTACAGAATCGAACAAAAGCAGAAATCTAGGGTTAGACTTGATACCGAGCAGGTAGCCGATTGAAATGAAGCCAGAGCCGATTATCGAAGCCAGGCAGATTAGCTTCCTCGTACTTAGACTCCTCGATTCGCTTAAGCACCTCGTTGTAAACATCCAGCTTTTGCCTTTGATGCCGAGGATTGGCATGCGCCAGCGAGTCCACAGCTATACTCCCGCAGCTCTCAGTGTCCTCTTCAATCGCCATTTGAGTCTACTCACAACAACCACTTCCAGTAACCAAAAACAGATTCCACAGAGAAATCGAGGGAGATGACTCAAAGATTCATTAAAATTTCGAAATCGAAATGAAAAAGAAACGAGCAAGCTTTCTGTTATATTTGATTAAACTGAAAAAAAAAAAAAGGAGAGAGGTGAGACAAAAGCTCCAAGTAGATGCTGTGGTATCGACGTGTGCCGTTGCGGGTACTGAATGTGCTCTGTGTTCACTTAGAAGTCTCCACGTCAGCATTGGGACCACCAGCTCGTGGGTCCACTAGATGCCCACGTAATGTTATAAGTTTCTTGATTGGATAATTTTTTTTTTTTATTTAAGGATCCTTCTAAAATTCTTGGTTGGGATTGGGCCCATCAGATAACTTGGTCAAGTGTCGAAAAAAAAAGGCTTACGTAGCAAAATGAAGTCCTTAAATTATGATTTTTAATTAAACCCTTAATTTGTATTCAAATAATTTTTAACTTTATCAAAAAATGAACTGTAATCAATTAAATAGTAATAACATTTTTAGTTCAAGTGGCATATATACGATGAAGATAATTGACATGGTCAGTGTATTTAGTTATTTAATCACATCAATTGCTCATGTCATATATTATATAGATAGAAAATACTAATTGATATTATTATTTAATTTTTATATAATAAAGTTATTAGATAATTGCATTCTCTATGTTTTTTTTTTTTTAATCATAGATGCTTTAGCTTTTCTTTCTTAGTAAACACAAATTAGTTGTAATCAAATTTAATGATAAATGATAATTTTTTATTCATGTAACATATAACGTAATTAATACATTTAATTATGTCAATTTTCATACGATCACGTTAGTCATCCATGTTATATGTTACATGAACAGAAAATATCAGTTGAGATTAAATCGGATGACGGGTTACTCTTTAACCAAAGTTAAAGATTTGTGTAGTTAATAAGTGCTTATATAAGTAGGATAAAAGATGAAAAATAATTGTTCGGATAATAATATGATGATGGTTAATCATGAAATTGTATGACTTCACATGAAATACAAATCCAAGGACAGTGGACCCATGCAACCACTAAAATTACACTGTTTTTGACTTAATCTGAAACGATGACATGGAATCCACGTTGACTGATAAGAACTATATAAAGCTGAGGTGGCAAGTGATGACAGTTGAAAGCTGGAAAATGAAGTCGCTTTATAGTTTTAGGCAGTTTGAAAATTGAAGATTGAAGTTATATATATATAAGTTTAAACTGACTCCGTCGTCTTGGATGCATTAATGAGAGCGGATGAGAACATAAATGTGAAAACTATTCACCCATGTGAAAAATTTTCGTATGAGGTTTTTGTACAAAAATTTGGGTGTCCTACATATCTTTCATACTGTTTTTCCCTCCTCCGAGAAACCTGTCAATGTCAAACTCGATCTTGGAAAAAATATCATGCTAATAGAATTGAATGTAGTTTCTGTTACAACACTTCTCTCTGCTTGTGTGTACGGGGTGGGGAATAAGCCCAAGACCTTGACCTTGCTTGAATCCATCAGCAGCAACGTCTTCTTGAGTCTGGCTGGCCAAGATGGATGATCAATGATACTGAATGATCAAACCATGCTGGAAAGTGAAACGGAAGATTGCCGGCCAGGGAAGGCTCCAGGACCAGGATTACGTACAGATCTGCTCAATTCTTGTATGTTTTTGGAGAAAAGGGTGACTAAAAAAAAGGGTAATTCATGAGAAACATATGCAAGAGAAATCAACATAATGATGCTCAAAATTCATAGATTTCCTTTCTAATGAGCTTAAAGGAAAAATTTGGTATTCCAATTTGTTTTCTTTTCCCAGTTTCTAGAGTTAGCTACTGATGCCTTTCAGTTTCTTTTCCACTTTTGTCTTTTTTTTTTTCGGTTTGGTTTGGTTTTAAACAGATATAGACTAAACAACAAATCCTGCAGATCTCATGGTTTTTTCCATTCATTTTACATATATGCAGATATTAATTGAGAAACAGGTTGCAGTTATAGTTATTATGGACACCCTCGAGGCTGCAGGGCAGCCCCCCGCCCCCGCCCTCTGCCTTTCTCTCTTTTCCTGAGGCATTGGCAATGCAATAAAGGGTTGAAAACATGGGTGACGTGACTTTCAACTCCTTCCTAGTTTCTAAACCTCTTCGAACAACCCGTTTTAACTCCCTCCCAAGCCATACAAACCACGTGAATGAAGTATAAACCTTGGAAAGAAAACAGTGCTAATCTTACTCGATTAAGGAAAAGCCATATTTTGCAACAAACGATGAATCGATCAAGTTTTTTGATAGGATATAACATTAATAAACCTAATGCTCCCGAAGTCCCAAATCAGCTGCAGCAGCAGAGATCGGTGGAGCCGCACCCATAGTTTTTTATCCGATTTTTTCCTGGTATTTGTTTCTGTTTCCATTTCATGCTTTGTAAGAAACCCTCAGTGCATAAGGTAAAAGCATGAATATTACTATAAACTTCTTCCTGTAAAACCAATAAACCTACAAGGCAAAGCAACAGTAACACGTTAGAAAATGAGTTCATGGACGAGAACAAACCTTGGCGCTCGATCCTTGGCTTTTTAGAAGCATGAAAGCTTGGAGATATGAAAGAGTTCTAAGATATTGGCACGGCTCAA
Source organism: Theobroma cacao (assembly GCF_000208745.1). Lineage (NCBI taxonomy): Eukaryota > Viridiplantae > Streptophyta > Magnoliopsida > Malvales > Malvaceae > Theobroma > Theobroma cacao. The sequence goes on from NC_030850.1 coordinate 488,873, forward strand.
TCAGACCAAAACCAGCAAAATGCTTTACTCTTCAGAAAGTGCTGTCATTGAATGTCTGAGTGAACCAGGCCAATATCACAGTTACTATTTCATGTAGTTTCTTGTGTCCAACAAGATCCCTTAAGAAACAATCAGGAATGAAGAATCATGCATCGTTTCAGGATCAAACAGAAAAGACTGAAGAATATCGGGAGGACAGATGGGTTAAAGAAGAGCAAAATAAACGAAGAGAGAGAGAGAGAGAGAGAGAGAGAGGGAGGGAGAGAAAAGAAGTTTGAAGGGGAAGTTTTTTTGTGAGGAGATGTAAGAATGTCTGGGTGGGGATTTAAGAGAGCCAGAGGGCCTGCATGAGCATTTAAAACCGCTACTACCAAAGCAGAAAGTTGGGCCAGTGCATTTATATCCATTATTCTCCCTCCCATAGTCCCATCCATGTTTTCCCTCTTTCTTTTTCTCTGAATCATGAAGGCCTGCCTTGAAAATTTTTTGGACTTTGTCTTCTTTCCATTGGGCACCCCTCTTCCAAAACTGACCTTTTGTTTCAGTAATCCAAACAAATACCAGAACATGACCAGCAAAGGTCTTTGTTCTTGTGATAAAGGATCTACCTGTGTTACTCAAATTAGATTGTGTTAGATATGGATATAAATCTAATACAGGTACACTCGGGTTTTTTCAACTTTGTTTTCTATTTTTGAAAGGTTATAATTTATATATTTAAACTTATCTTCAATTTTAAATAATTATCTTTTATGTATCATATATCGATGATGATCGACAAAGAATACGTTACACTGATTTAAATTTTTAATCTTATCCATAGTAGGTAGAAGACTTGTTGACGAGAGTATTGATACCATCTTTTAATTACGAGTCATTTTTGGTGTAATGTACAGTGTTTGCTTTTAATTAGTCTGTTCTTTCCAGGTTTGTACCATGCTCTCGTAGCATGATGACTCGTAAACCCCTACATGTTGCATCAGGTTCTTCATAGATTCGAGGGGTGAAACCGTCCTTGGAGCTGGTGACAACGGGTGCTCATAGCTAAAGCAGGAATTCAAAGGTGGTGCCACCCCCCAACAGAGAGAGAGAGAGGGGCGGATCGGGCCATGCCACGATCGTGATACTCTCTGCATTTACCGAACCAGAAAGACCACCGCCATTAAATGAGGGAATCTCTCTCTGGGCGGACAGGCCGCAACATTAATAGGCAAGGGTACCCCCAGTCAGACTATTTTTAGAAATCGAAAGTGTCGAATCCAATTTGGCTTTATTTATTTCCATGGTAAAAATTAATTAATCTGTTTTGACTTTACGAAGGCAAATCAGCAAAAATAAAAAGTAAAATGAAAACTGTAAAAAAAAAAAATTCTGTCTTTTATATATTCTTGAGATGTTTCAAAATAAAATTTATATAATTTGAAGGAACAAACTTTAAATATGGTGAGATAGAGTAAAAACAAGACAGTAAATGAAAGAATTTATTTACATACAACAGTCAAGGCATTTCTTCATATACAGTAACACTTTTTTTTTCACTTTATATAAATATAAACAGTGAACATTTAAAGGGTTAGGAGGCATGCTGCATGCACACGACAAAGAGGTGGAATCGAGTCAGAGCCCTTGAACGCGTAGAAAAGGATATGAAAAGAATCCAACCTTATCGATTAATCAAACCGAAAAGCCATCAAATTAATTAATTTATGATCATGATTAATTAAACATTTGTTATATGATAGAAGCAGAACTACCAAAGATGAAGAGATGCAAGCTGTGTGTTGCATCCTTTGATAGTCAAGCAATGACCCCACTCTAATATTCCCCACCCCATTACCCATTCATCAAATCTTTTATTCCAACAAAAAAAAAATTTAAAATCTGCCTACAAAATAAAATAAGACCCAGAACTTTAAATTAGTTTGTTTAGTTGTTACAAATCAAAAACTTTTCTTTTTCGGCCATATCACCTCTCAGAAATATTAAAAATGTTTGTACATATTACTTTGATCGTCATGAAAATTAAGATAAAATCTTTAATTTTGATACATTCTATATTAAATTTGATTTTTTTTTATAATATAAATGTTCAATTTTTTTAATATAAAAATAAAAAATAACGAAAAATATATTTATAATATAAAATAAGTAAGAGTATTACCTATTTAAAAAAAAAAAACCTTTGATTTCAGGTTATCTCAAAACCGAAAGATGAACAAAGAAAAGATACTGGAAAGAGTATATATTTTGCTGATTAGGTGTAAAAGATATAACTAGAATATATCAATAATCAAAGTGAATATCAAATCGATCCAATTGTACCATATATATATATATATATTTAATTATTAGTTTCATCAAACTCAAAAAAGGGCCCCGAAATTATTAATTTCCAGCATATATGGTCCGAGGTTGCATTCCATAATTAGCAAAGTAAAAAAAGAAGTAATTTGGGGTAAAAAAAGGGTATACCAAACCCAAAAAAACCACCGTTTACAGCATAAGGAAAACGTCTCTCGCGGAAGCCATTAAAAGCCCGAAACAAGGCCGTACAAATGTGCATGAACGGTCGCGATCTGATCAGAGTCCCCGGTGGTGACAAATTGCCAAGGGATAAAAAAACAAGGAAAATCACACACACGGTGAAAATATCCGGGATTTGGCATCTATGGAAACTTAGACATGCAGACACCAGACAGGGAGTAGTTGGCGTAAAAGACATCGAAGAAATAAATGTCTGTTTCTTTTTCTTTTTGTGCGTATGTGTTTGTTGAGGGTTGGTGTATGATTATTCTTTAATTAAATCTTTTGAGTTGTGATTAAGAGATTAGTAAATTAAATCCTTTTTTGAAACTTAAAAAGAAGGATTTGATGTTAACTATAATTATTGGTGGATGGAAATGGGTCAATGCGCATCTCGGGCGGCAGCGACAGGGAGGGAGCATTGGAATGATTGCAGCTGCAGCGTGGTTTCCTCAGAGTCAGAGAGGATGCGGGGGTGTCTGGCCATGGTGAAGGAACGCCGTTCCAGGTTCTACATCTCCAGGAGGTGTCTTGTCATGCTTCTTTGCTGGCATAAATATGGCAAATCTTGATGATTTTCGTTTTCTCTGTCTTTCTCTTTCTTCTTCTTATTCTTCTGGTTCATTATCTTGTTAAATTTTTCTGAACATTCAAATTGAAATGTAAAGAATTTTGAAACTTTCGATCAGCCCCGCAACTCCCTTTCCCTTTTCCTTTATCAAGTGTTTTTATGCTGTATGACAATTCAATGATATGTATGCAAGAGCAAGAGACAGTCTACCGGATTCAGAGTTAAGCCAAATCAAAAGGACAGGTTAAAGAAAGATTAATGGTTAGAGTTGTGTACTGAATCTTTAAAACATGACATGCTTTATGTATTAAACTCTTTTTTGGTAGTATTAATGGCCAGTTTTAGGATAATACCAGAATCAAGGTAAAGACAGCACCGTTTTGTGGTGATAGTGGTTTGTTCTTCTTGTCAGAGCTTAAAGTAGAATTAATGAATACTAAAAATATTGACAAAGCCAGGGTAGCTTCACGTATCAGATAATGACAGCCATGTGCATGCAGTTTATACTTTACTTTCTCGACAAACAACCTTTGATCATGTTATTTCGTGCCCTTCTATATATTATCAGAGCCTATACACTTTGGGGTCGCCTCGCCGCTTCACTTTACTGTCAAATATATTCGTCATGCATGCAAAACCTGTGACCATCCAACAGGCACCAGAAAGCCCCTTTGTCTGTCTAGTTTCTAAGTTGGTTAACTCTTGGTTTCTTGCTTGGAAAATCCAACCATGAAAAATTCTTGAAGAAACTTGTATGTTTTTGAATATATGCACAGTGTCCAAACGACCGATTGAAAGGCATCCGACATCAGCCTCAGGATTTTGCTGGTGCGAACCTGGCTATCATTTTTGTCGCAACCTAAAGAAAAGAATTTGTTTTGTTTGGTCCTGAAGATACAGCGAAGCGGTTGCTTTCAAATTGCTAGCTGCACCGATTGGCTGCATCAAACACTCTAATTCGAAAACAAGGTCTTGCTCTAGTTATTCCTATGACGTTTGATCAGTATCAGCTGGCGCATATGTATTACCAACCTTTGTTAGCGGCGAACATAAAGGTTATTAACCTCTAATTAATTATTTCTCGAATGAATCTTCATAGCCTGCTGCTAAAGACAAAGAAGAATGTTAGTGTATCATCTGTGTAGTGAGGGTTATTCCAATGTTCACCTTGAAGAAAACTCCAAAAAGGGTTGCTCTTTATACTGAAACACCCACCAAGCTAGTCCAAAAATTTCGGAACAAAGAAAACTTCTATCTTCCCCCTCTGTACACCAGTGTTTCGGTATGAGCCTGCAGGTCGATTATCGGATATATTCTCTCCCGAAAGGGCTTGCTCCTGATCAAGGATCGCCTGCATGGCTCAGCAAAGGAGACAATGCATGGCAGCTAACAGCAACGACCTTCGTCGGTCTGCAAAGCGTTCCAGGGCTTGTCATCCTCTACGGAAGCATGGTCAAGAAGAAATGGGCTGTGAATTCAGCTTTCATGGCCCTCTACGCTTTTGCCGTGGCTCTACTTTGCTGGGTTTTGTGGGCTCATCGGATGTCTTTTGGAAACTATAATAGCCCACTGGTGGGAAAGCCCATGAATTCGCTGCAAGACGGGTTTCTTCTCGGACAAATGGATGCTTCTCATCATTTGCCAATGGCTGACTACGTATTCTACGAATTCGCTTTTGCTGCCATTACTGTGATTTTGCTGGCTGGATCATTACTTGGGAGGATGAATTTCTATGCTTGGATGATGTTTGTTCCCTTGTGGTTGACGTTATCTTATTCCGTTGGGGCATTCACTATATGGGGATCAGGATTTTTCCAGCGCAAAATTATTGATTATGCAGGTGGTTATGTGATTCATCTTTCATCTGGGGTGGCTGGCTTTACAGCTGCATATTGGGTAATTTGACCTGCTCATCTGATTCTTTCATGAATGTTAAACTAAGTTCCTGGAAGGCCGAGCCAGGAATAGCTTATTAGCCACACTCCACCCCAGAAGGAGGTCCAAGCCGAATTCATCTTTCTGAAAAAGCTTGAAACAAAGTTCTTGATTATGGAAAATATATCACTGTTTCTCCCAATTCAGCTATTATCCTTTTTTTAAAACAAGTGGGCCGATGGAGAAGCGAAGCCGACCTAATCGGACACCATGCACAAAGATTTGATTTGGATGATTACTCTTTTGAATCTTTTCTACATAGAAAATACCAAGCACAAACATTTTCATTGCTGTTTATTAACTGTACATTGTTCTCTCTGGTGATTGTGGTGAGTGATTGCAGGTGGGACCTAGACATTCGCATGACAGGCAGCACTTTCCACCCAACAACATAATTCAAACTTTGGGAGGTGCAGGATTTCTGTGGCTCGGATGGACAGGTTTCAATGGAGGATCTCCATTTGGCGCAGGCCTGATCACATCTCTAGCCATTATAAACACCCATATTTGCACCGCCACCAGCCTCTTGGTCTGGCTTGCTATCGACATGATCGTGTACAAGAAAAGCTCAGTCATCGGTGCAGTACAGGGAATGATTACAGGCCTTGTTTGCATCACTCCTGGTGCAGGTTAGCCTTCACTCCGCTCAACGTAAAGTCATTCTCCAGGCATGCATGTATCACCCTTTACTCTCTGTTTAGATTAGAGGTTTTATAATCATTTTCCGAGGAAAACGTCCCTTTATGATTGAACATCATGGTTTTCAGCATTGATTGCATTAACATAAGATGCATGCACGGGCAGGGCTCGTGGATCCATGGGCAGCAGTCCTAATGGGGATGATGTCCGGATCAATTCCGTGGTATACAATGATGGTTTTGCACAGAAAATCAGCCTTCTTCCAAAGCGTGGACGATACTTTAGGGGTCTTCCATACGCATGCAGTAGCTGGTCTTTTAGGGGGCCTCCTCTCTGGTCTCTTTGCCAGACCCAGTCTTCTGAACCTGATGTACCCTTCAGAGAATTATGGTCCAGGCTTACTCCACAGCGAGGGACAGTTCCACCGCGGCCTCAGACAAATGGGTTATCAGATTCTAGGAGCAATGTTCATCACTGCATGGAATGCTGCTGTTACGAGCTTCATTTGCCTTTTTATCAGCCGCATTGTTAATTTAAGGATGGATGAAGAGGACCTTGAGGTAGGGGACGATGCAGTGCATGGAGAGGAAGCTTATGCTCTATGGGGAGACGGTGAAACAATGCCAAAACCTCGCCGTCTGCGTATACCTCCTATCTGCCGCCGTCTAGTTTCAACTCCTTCATGAACCAAATATAATAAGTTTTAGAATGCTGCTATACTCTCCACTTCAGCTTTTGTTTGATGCTGCTCACTAGCAAATTACAGATCTCCAAATGTTCGTACTGCGTGCTTGAGAAAATGATTTGCGTGATTATTGTGATTTTGTGCACATATGTCCAAAGATCTATCGGGAATCTGTAATTTCAAAGCATTGGAAACAATAACCAAATGATTTCTTTTGGGGTTGCTTTGTGCCAAGTCAGGTTATTTTATTAATCATTTTCGGGTTCTTTCCCCCCATTTTATTTTACTTTGATCAGAAGAACTTCCAATGTGAAAAAGTCAACGGCAGCAGACTTGTTCATAGGGGAAAAAAAAGAAAAGAAAATTGACAGCAGAGCTATCAGGGCATATTAAACTTTATACCATTTTCTGAAAGCTAGGTAGCCAAGTACACAGCCATATAGTAAATTGTAATTTCCCATAGAAATATCTATGAAACAAATAGATATTTACAAACATCATACAATCGGAAATACAGACAATCAATTGCAGCTCAATGAGTAACAAGAATATTTGTAACCTTCATGGTCATGGCTATGCACTCTCCAAGTTAATCCACACTTGACCTTATGGGCAACATTCGTGAGTCGCATCTGTACATACAACCTTTTGTAAAGCATGATTATGCATTCATTCCAGGAATGTTTTCTCAGGATTAACTTAAACACCAAAATTCTAGGTCAATGGTGTTAACAGGTTCCAAACCTTCCTTTCTGGTGAGTATTTTGCCCAGCATCTCCCTGAAGCTTTGCGAACTACAACAATCTGAGCAGCCACAAAACTCCAAAACCAGAGGGTATACCCTTTATCTTTTAATAGCAAAATCTAAAAAGAATTAGCTAACAAGCATGCCAACCATCAAGTATACGAACTGGATACATTTGAAATGGGTTACTGGCTATGACTTGAGTTGCGAAGCTTCATTAGTTTGTCTCTCAACATTGCTGCAAGAAGAAAGTATATAAATATAAATTGATTTTATGTGTAAGACAGTAAGAGCTTCAGAAGATTCTGCTCTCTTTATAATTGAAAAAAAAGGGCAGATTCTGCCCTCTTTTCTTCTGTTCAGAAGATTTATGTTTCATTGTTATTACCTGCATCATGGTACCTTTCTTCTTTGACAGCTAAATCCATATTCCTCACCAAATCCAATTCTTCTGTTAGTAAATCTGGACCATCTGCAGCACTGGAAATATATAACCATGCTTAGAGTTACAATAAGCCAGAAATTTTGGTGAGAAGACACTAAAGGTAGTATAAGCAATACCTGTCAAGTAATACATCATAAGTAGCCTTTGTATCACGTACTCTGCCCATCCCATAGCCCATCCTAATAGCATCTGCCAAGACAATTTGTTTATTTACATATATTGGAGCCTGCATACAAGAAATAACAATCAGAAGCTTCGGAGAAGCAATCAGCTGAAGCGAATGCACTGTTGAACCTTGAAACAGCAAGCCATTTGACATTGAATTAAGAGAGGTGGATTGCAAATTGGAGCAGTGGACCATCTAACCACAGCTCTGAAAACATTAGCATATGACTGTGCGCAACAAATGCAAATGCAAGCACTTACATAAAATACCATCCTCATTGAAATAAGGTTAACTGCAACCTACTCAACTCAAACCAGGCAATCTTATTGAACTTTGGACACTGAATTTTATACTGGTGTAAGTCAAAGACAGCAAGGGCAATCGAGTTGTGAGTACCAATACTAGAAAGCTAGCAATTTCCCTTTCATATTGCCCAAATTTGCTTTATGATAATTTCCGGTACACACCTTGCATCTGTTAGCCACATTTATGGCATCTGAGGGTCGTGCATCCACACTTATGACACCATTTTCCCCTGGCTGTAAACACAATAACAATAGTTTAATCAGGTTCCTGTATCTTCAGAAGGAAATCAACAGTACAACAATCTTTTAATCACCTTGCCAAAATACAATTTTGCAAAGTAAGTATTGACAACTCTTTCTGTGATTCTCACCATTTTAACCTGAAATAACGACATGTGAAAATCAATGAAAAGAGATATCATGCAATAAACTGCATAATTTTCCTAGGCTAAAGCTTGTAAGAGTAACTAGTAACCGGTTCACAATCATGTATATTGATCATGAAGGTAGGTAAGTGACTGAACCAATTGGTTTAATTAACCCCTTTCCTACTTTACAAATTTCTCTAATGAATCTCTGCCAAATGCAACGTTCAAGAAAAGTCTTTCAACAGACATGGGATGTAAATGAAACAACAAAAGCAAGTAACTGATAAAGGATACAAAGATATTAGCATGTCTTAAAAACATGAGAAAAACCAACTCCATACTTCATATCCAAGATTCTCCACCACATTTTTAACAAGCTGGAACTGATCTGGACAATCCTGCAATAGAATCATGTCAAAGAAATTAATACAAAAGATATGTCTAAGGGTAAAAACGATCAATCTTACAGTAATAAATAACGTATTAAGAAATTACCCCATCATCATCTCCCCAAAAGGCAGCTATAAGTTTTTCAATAGCAAACTCCCCTACAACAGCAGATTAATCAGAGCTAATAACAAAAACAGATCCACCAAGAAAGGGGAAATCAACAATCACAATTAACAGACACAAATGGAATATGGGTAGAATTGTTGATTCCGTGTGTACCTACAACAATGGGTAGCAAGAAGTCTCCATCACAAGAAATCTTGAGAAAAATGGTGGGACTGGGATAGCGACTGAGAAAGGCTTGTCCGATTGAAGTAATCATAGCCTTCGATGTCGGAAGCTGTCTCCTAGACGACTTCCATTTTATGTCTTCTTGGAATCCTTGCCTCAGCATCCGGTAGTGCAAAATAGTTTCTGCACCATTCGTAATTCCAGTTTCCAAATCAGGAAGTAAGAACCAAAAAGATTGTTTTTTTTAAAAAAAAAAAACCATTTCCGACCAAATTAATTAAAAGTTGATAGTGAAACGGAGGCTCACCTGAGATGAGAAGAGAGGCTTCAAGAAACTGGTGGTCTTGATCGTCGCCTTCGCTAGATTGGGAACCGAAGCTACCTCGGGCGGAGTGGCAAGAAACGAGGATCGGTTCAAAAGAACGACGTCGTTTCGTCGTGAAATGTAAACGGATTGAGGAGCGACAGGACGAGGATCGGAGCGAGGAAGAAGAAGAAGAAGCAGCATTTGATTGATGGTAGAAAATCCAGAAAGCGGAGACCGTACGGACACAAAGTTGAGCAGCGAGCATCATCCGCGAGAGAAAGACAGAAAGCTATTTGGGTTGGAGTTTATGAAAGGAAACCAACCAAAGAGGAAGCCACGGTCGTTGGAAAATGAAGGAACACCGACGTCTACATGCGTTTTAAATCTTCAAGCTTCGATGCGGAGAGCTTTTGTTAGTAGCAAGGAAGGAGCTTTAACTTTACTTTTAGCGACGAAGATTATTTTAACTTATCTTTAATCTGTTTCCCACGAAAGAATCAGCGACGACGTTTTGGCTTTTCTTGTAAGAAAACAAAACCGAACCTTTTCAGTATCTAAAAGCCAGCACTAGCGACTGCAATACCCAATATGTACTTACAAAGCTCATTTCCTCGCCTATGCTTTAAATGTAACAATAAAATTATACATGGTACGCAGTTTTAGAGAAGAATGGGGGACTATTGGTTTGATCATTTCTCATAATTACATAATAATTACATGTCACAAGCCCATCAATATTCTTCTCACCCGTAAACGCTGGTCAGGTCCCAGTTGTCTCATCGGTATCTAGTTTCAAGTAAACCTGAATGAGGGTGAAAGTATTTGCCATGGCTTTCAAGGGCCTCTGGAACATCGATAATCCTTGGTTATCGGGGCTTCGGAAGCTGCTTCAATAGCTTGATCAGTTCATATGTTATTGTGTCCCGACCAGAGTAAAGGCAAAGGTCCAGTGGGGCTAATCCATCCTAAAATGAGCAAAAGACTCATAATGTGTAGATATAAGTGGAAAATTAAAGCTAATGAAATAGCTCCTGAAGGAAATTTTAAATCGAAAAAAAAAAAAGGAGAACAAACATGAATTAACATCCACAGGTTAGAAACCAATCACCGAAAGAATTGTAGGGGAACTGGTTAAACTAACATCAGTTCATCAGTTCATAAGAATCACAACATCCCTACCTTGTTTTTCAGCATCTTATCTGCTCCTCTAATTAATAAAAGCTTCACTATATCAGTTCTCCTTGCTTGAACAGCAAGGTGCAATGGTGACCAACCATCCTAGAAAGGGCAAAACAAATGCATTATCAAATGGAACTTAAGTACTGAAAACAAACTCATAAAGCAACAAACTGGGAAAGGTTAACCATACATTGTCCTGAAGATTTATATCTACATTATATAAAAGAAGAAGTTTAATTGTAGGAGTTGATGCTGTACGGACAGCATAATGCATCAAGGTGGCCCCATCCTATTGGCATCAGAAAAAGAAAAGGTAAATATTAACACAAAAATCAAGCTGAGTCACTCTCAGTCCGTAAAACAAGTTATATCGTGAAAGTATCCCAAGTCTTGCACCCCCCCCCCCCCCCCTCTCTTTTTTTTT
>NC_030850.1:499880-603870 GCF_000208745.1 Theobroma cacao
CACCTCCCCCCCCCCCCCCCCCCCTCCTCTTTTCTTTTTCCTTGTATGAACAGTCATCCATGATGAAGCTAGAACGCAGAAAACAATCAACAACAACAATGGCAACTAAATTTGTTCTCTAGGTAATTGTCCTGCAATTGGATGACAGAAACACCAAAAGGACAAGATAAAAGAAACCTAAAAGCCCAACTGAACAATTGAAATCTGAAAATTCCACAAATATCTAGAGACATAATCATTTGCTTTGCAACATATATTATTAAAATTTATAGCTTAAAAAACACAAACTTACTTCATCACGAACAAATGGATTAGCTGATTCTCTTAAAAGGTAATTGGTAATGGCCTGTTTTTTTCCAACGATTGCTTTGTGAACTGCAGTTAAACCATTCTGCAATAAATGTTGAAAACTTAAAATCATTAATAAAGGTAAAAAGGGAATGTGAATTAAAGTCTCCCAGTGTATTAGCATGTAATAATTGAAATGACATAAGAGTAAAAGACATAATTTACACAAGCATGCACAAAAGACCAGAATTTTTCCAGCCAGCAGGTCACTTTTTAATACCTTGTCCACAGCATTGATGTCAACATTGTGTTTTAATAAAGCATCAACGAGGTAGAACTCCCCTGAAGCAGCAAGAGTGTGAAGAGGTAGCCACTTTCCCTATAAAAGATTGCATCCACACGACAACAAACATTGTCATTCGTTACACTAAATGCAGTCAACTGCTATAGAGAGCCCCCGGCGTCACTGCCATTGTGGTAGTTTCCCAATACAAACGGGAAGATCTAGTTTCCATCGCAACAATCCAATAGTATGGGACCAGAAATTGCTTAATAAGAAATGAAAGAAAATGGAATGTTAACCAACAATCAAGAGCTTGGGAAACTTACAGAAGTAGCAGTCGCTAGATCAGGTACACGCCTATTTAACATAAATTTTTCCTCCTTTGTAAAAAGCTTACGTCGGCCTATGTAATCAAGCACAAAAGATTCAAAAAATAAATGACAGATAAGCTTAAAACAAAAATAAAAAGCTTGATGGCAAATCAAAGGTCACATCTTTGATAATTCCTAAATTTCATCGACCTAAACAAAAAGGTGTTACCTTCGGATTTGTTCTCGCCCGGCTGGTAATTCTCGCTGCTGAACAACTCAGCAACATCCTCGAAACCCCTTCCGTAAACTGCCCACCTGGGATTCTTAGGCGCCACACGCTCACTCGAAGAAGGCAGATTCATCTCAGCCTCTTTTGATCCTTCCTCGTTCTCCTTCTCCTCCTCCTTTACGGGAAAACTCGAAGGATTATCAAGAACCACAGGGTTCAACTGAGCCAATTTAGCCTCTTTATACTTCAAGTATTCTTGCATATTTACGTTCCTTATAGGGACCAAACCTTGCCTCTTCTTCTCAACTCTGCTCCCAAACTCCAACAGCTGCGCCATTTTCCGCCTCTCTTTCTTGGTTACATTGATCTCCTCTTGAACATGTCTCCATTGCTCCGGAACCAAATTCTCAGCCTCAATTTCTACCGATTGTTTCTCCTTGTTCTTCTTCTTCTTCTTCTTGGGTTTTGTTTTACCAATTCCTGTGCTCGTATTGGGATTTCCAAAGCTGGTGGAGTCAGCTTGGAGATGAGGGTCTTCGAAAGCGCCGTCTTCAAAGACGAGGCAATCGCCGATAACGTGTTCTTCATCGTCGACGTCGTCGTTCTGGGTGATGTAAGAGGAAAGGAAGGAAGGGGAGAGGGAATGGAGTTTTCGAGGGAAATATAAGTTTTGGGGCAGTGAGAGCTTGGCAGGTGTAGAAAGAGGAAGGAAGGTTGAGGGGTTTAGCAGAGACATTGCTCTTTCCTTCTCGAGCTGCAGCAAACTTCGATTCCATTTTTATCGGGTCGTGTAACCGAGATTTTGAAGGTGGGTCACTGGACCCGGAAGGGCACTGGCCCAGCCATAAGCCCAATGAAACAAAAAGCCGCAACCAAGCCCAGCTCAAAAATATAGTATTAATAAATATACCCCGTAATATTACCTGATTCGATTAAATAAAATGGTAATACCTTGGGATCAGGTTCAGGTGAGTTTGAATAATAAAACCACTATCCATCACGTGTTCGGGTTAAACGAATTACTATAGAAGATGGTACAACGCAATGTTCAGAACTAAGATTTATACTTTCAAATAGAACCAAGGTCCGTGCTCAAGGTCAAGGGTGAGACATTTTACACACTGTCTAACCAAAGTTCAATACCAAGGTACAACTACAAGCTTAATAGATACGGAAAAACTGCTTCAACAACCACAAATATCAATCTTTAAGCTCGTCCAAACTAGATATTACATCAACATTCACCATACTTAACTAGCTCTCCAGCTTCCACCTCCTAGATATTGCTTAAACCAAATGACAAGCTTCACCTAGATCCACGTGAATAAGGTGAACAAGAACGCTCCCTCCTTGATCTTCCAGCATGAGGAGAATATCTTGGAGAATAATCACGACCTCTATATGGTGAGCGTCTTGGAGATCGACGATATCCATTGTCATCACGACCACCACGGTACCTGCCACGGTCACCACGACCTTTTCCCCAAGACAAGAACATCATCAGAAATAGTAGTCATGAAGTTATAAAATCATGAAGTCCAGTTTCATAACAAATAGAATTATTTAAGATTTCAAACATACCATAGTCCCTGGTATTTTTCAGCCCAAGATAGTGCCCCGGAGTTGGAGTTCTTGGACGTTTCCTACGTGACTGAAAGGTAGATAAACACCTTAATATTCATGTATGGTAAATATCAGGTAGCATTATCAAAATAGTGAAGGAGCCTACAGCATCATACATCATTTATCAAAATTATAAAATTAGAAAACAAACATGTTACTTTGAAAGGGAATAAGCTCCATTTGGAAGATCACCTGGAAGGTGAAAAAATTGGCCATTGAAAGCAAGGGAAGAAGGAAAGCATGATACACATCTGGACACAAGTACTGCCTATTAAACGAATTCCAGATTTGAAATACCATAAAATCCTGATTATAAAGTTGTTGTATTGGCCGTTGATTAGTTGAGAGTTGAAAGTGAATGCTGAAGTTGTATAGTTGTTGGACAAAATAGTTGCTAATTTAGTTGATCACATGCATTTGAAAAGCTGTTTTAGCTGGCCATTGATCAAGCTTGTTTCACTTAAGTTGAGATGGATGAACTCATCATCTTTGATAGCTGCCAAAATAGCTGACGCAATATGTTCTGAATATAGCCAGAAAACCTCCAAGGTAAGAAGAATATTAACCAGACAAAACTGTTTAACTTTATGCAGAAAGGATAGAATCAGATTACCCTCTCCACAGTTATGTATCGACCCTCTAAAACTGATTGGTTGAGATACTTAATGCAACGGTTGGCATCCTCAACATTGTCCATAGTAACAAAAGCAAAACCACGAGATATGCGAGTACGAGGTTCCACAACAAGAAAACATGATACAACCTTTAAAACAAAATCAACTCATTAGCAGCATATAAAAATTTGATAATAGCGATAAAATAGTGAAAGCAAGGAAAAATCCCACAATTTTAAGTCCATAACAGAGAAACCAACCTTTCCCTCCTTTGAGAAGTGTTCTTCAACGTCCCTCTCTGAGACCCTTTGAGATAGACCAGTCACGTAAAGTGTGTTTCCAGGATTTCCAGCATCAACCCTGCCGCGTCACTCCAAAATATATAAAAAAATAAAATATAATGGAGCATTTGAAACTCCAACATCAATGTAGGAGAATACAGAATATTGTATCAGCATAAAGATTGCAGTTCAGGTCACAGCTAAACAAAGAAAGCATAACCACAATTAAAACTAACCTGCCACGACTTCTTGACCTTGACCTGAATCAGAAACAACCAAAGGAAAAAGGATAAGCTATACTACCACAGAACTTATTGTTTATTGAAATTGAGCAGGAGGATAACAAACCTGCCCCGACTATGTGACCTGGACCCATGCCTTGGCCTTGACCAGGAGCGGGATCTTGACCTAGATCTAGACCTGGATCTAGATCTGGATCGTGACCTGGACTGCTCTCTCCATGGGGAGGGGGACTTAGAATTCCTAATACAGCCAGCATATATATTAAACGAACATGGAGATTCATGTAACAGCAACTTGATAACAAGCTCCATATGAAACAAAAATCCACAATATAAGAAAAAAGAGATAAAGCAAATTACTTCCAAATAATTCATAATAATTATTTTCACACTCGCCCCCACCATTTCTTTACAAAGATTCTCTAATATCCTTCCAGAAACCACAGAGCACAAGAATCAACAGTCGAAAGCCTAGTCCAGCTCAATCTTTTTAATCAAAAAATAGCTATTCCCTTTATATATACATATAGAAAAAGACATAATACAGCAACATCAAAATTGACACTGATCCAACATTCAAAATTCCTTTGGGATGATAATTCCCCATCGTGAATGCTCATCAAATCCCTAAATCAGCCCAACTTCTCTACGGTTTTCCGATTAAAAATGCTTAACGAAATGGAGCTTACCTTTTACGAGGAGAATCCGCCTGTGCCACAACCAAAAACGCATTTAAAATCAAGGAATTGTTAACCAACTAAAATAAAAAAAAAAAAAAGCAAAAGAAGAAAATGAAACATGAAAGAAGAAAGAAGATATGAGGGCTTACCATAGGAGCAAAGGAACCCTAGAACGCGAGATTGGAAATTTGGGAAAATTTAGGGTTTTTACGCGCAGATGCAAGTAGGTCAATGAGATTTCTTTGTTATGAGGAATGTGAAGATATGAATTATTGGGATAATGACTTAATGATCCTTGGAGGAGAGATTCAATGCGGTTCACTTGACGTGGATCTTCTGTGAGCCACCACGCTTTTAAATAATTAAAAAATAGATAAATTTCTCGTATTTGGACTTTGGCAGTCGGCGGAAGTAAAATAATTATCATAAAATTTAAACAATTTATTATCTCAAAATCCTTGTTTTAAATTAATAGTAAAGGAAAATTCCATCAACAAGTTTTTAAATCGCCCAAATATCACTTTTTTATTCATTTTTAAATATATATATATTTTTAATTTTCACGAAAATTAAGATAAAGTTCTTAAATTTTTGAATATTTTATATTAAAATTTAAAAATTTTTATAATGTATTCAATATTTAGCTTTGTCAAAGAGAATCGGAACTAAAATCCAACAGCAAATAAAAATATTCATAGCATTACCAAAGGAAGCAGTACAGACTACAAAAATGGAAGACAAAGCAACCCAAATAAATACCCATCTTTTCTTTCATTACACTGTTTCAGATACAACAGTACCTACACCAACATAGCCAACTACACAATGGATACACACTGCTTTCACATATGTACCACAAACCAACAGATCTACAAGCAAATCAACAAAGAAATGAAAACATAAACAGAAATGGTGAAGGCGTTGCTATGCTGATATGATTATGTCGTAAGAATATCTGGGAGTTGAATTGAGTGAGCTCCAAGTACTTTACCACCGACATCTGGGAAATTTTCATGTCCGGGGAGAGGGTTTACTTTTCCATCAACATCTACTTGCACAGGATACATCAGAAGGTGGCCCTGCAACGGTGAGTAGTCAGTATTTGTGAATTTCTTCCAGTTCTCTTGAGCAATTTCGTTTACTGTCTTCACACATGCCAGACTTTCTGGCTCCTTGAAGCACTTATTCAGCTCATCAAGATGCTCTGCCCATAGTGACATTCTATATCCATATACCTGCCAAATGCAGAGAGGCACCACTTAAGTTCGTAAGAAAACATTCAAATTCTGATTAAGAGCTTGATGCATTGCAGTCTCGGGGCAGTGTTTCTGCTTCATGTGTCATTTTTAAAATGTACAATGAGTGATTTAACATGTGTCTTCTAATTTAATACTATTCCATGTAGTAAAAAAGGAACAGAAATGAGAAGCATATTTTTCACACAGGTTTGTCACTGTTCCATTAAATGTCACACTTTGATTAATTTTGGGCATCAAGTATACCACACTAATAAACGATCACTTTCTAGTTTCCAGCCTAGAGAACAAAGAAAAGCATAGAAAGCAAAGACAAATCTAACCAAGAACAACATTTAGGCTAATCCAATGCTATTTTCCTACCATCTGTCCTTCTCTGAACAACAGCCAAAAGATTGGTCTAAAAATAACAGTTTGCTTGAAAGAGACAAAAAGAAAAAGGTATACAAACCTGACCACGTGGATGCTTTTTCTTCTCAGCCCATGTATAATGTGGTTGATAGGCACCCATAGCTATCTCAGTGTCTTTTGTACCAGCCATGGATCTTTGGTTAATATTAGCTGATCCCAGTATCACATACTCATCATCTATTATCATTCCCTTTGCATGCACATAAATCATGAACCGACCAAATTTTGTGGAGTCAGGGACCTAAGCAAAACATAGTGTTTATATTAATGTAAAGATAGGTAACTTCTCAATTCATTGTGAATCATCAATACGGCTATAGTTCAAAATCAAAGACACTCTCCACTGTTTATCAAAATTTAGAACTAGAACTTATCAGCACAAAAACATAATGAAACAACAGAGTAGAATAATCACAGCAGGCAATTGAAAATTTAAATCTTGAAATCTAGACTTATTTAGGCTCAGTCCTGATCTGATTTAAACAGACATTATGGACAGTAGGAAGACAGGTAGACCACTTCTTTTTTGGGATAAAAGTGATGCAAGATAACTTGCAAATTAATCTACAACCAACCATATAATCTAGAGGTGCCTAACATTATCATAAGCCCAAAAATGAACCAAAGGGATATATCTCTCAAGCAATTACCGTATTACCATTACCACCGAGCAGTTCCTTGGAGACCTCTTCCCTCTTACCAAGACAATAGAAATTGAGGTAATCTTGAGGATGTGAGTCCTTAATTTCCATGGACTTGAGTTCTTGTGCAATGACATCATACATCATTCGCATTGTCTGAGACTGGAAACAACAAATGGGTGAATAAAAGTAGAAAAGCTTTTCATTCTCTAAGAACAAACAGAGAATTCCACCTTCTTATATGGATAATATTAAAGATGATGTTGAAAAAGTAAACCCTAAAACAAACTAAAATAATAAAATAAATCCAAATAAGCACAAATAATAGAAAACCCAATTTTCTTAAAGTATGCCTAGCATAAGCATTCTTCCAAAATTTGGAAGAAGGTTCCACATCAAATATCAAGTCTAAGTTCAGAACCACTTATGGATAACCAACGAAACACCATATATTTTTATTTTTTTCCTTTTCAAGAAATTGAAGGAAGGCATATATTGCGCATACAATTGCACTGTTGCTTCATGCTTTGATCAATGAATAGACATAAGATGCTTCCACCTAATATGGTTCAAGAAACAGAAACCAACCTGCCAATATAGAATTTCCTGTACAGTAGCAGATTTTGGATCACCCTCAGGCCACAGAGGAATTACGATATATACCGCAAATCTCTCCCTCGCTCTAATTTTACTAACAACCTTTAGTGCCAGCTCCATTGGGATTAGATTATCAGCCCCTGCTTATACCATAAAAGCCAATAACATATGAAAATAAAAGAAACAAATAATAAAAGTACACATTTCAACTCCTTTACTGTTACCAAAAGATATAACTACAGAAACATATCACATACAAATTTGTACACTAAATACTTCATATAGGGACATTGTTTTGGAACCAAAATACCAATCTAAGATATGGAGAAATATAACCTTAATAACCATCGATAACACTGCTGACCTGCATTTTTGTACGACGGCCACGCATAAGAAGATCCAAGAAAATACTGATTTTCAATATATATGTAATGCTGGGCAGATCGGATTGCCTGGATATAGGCTGTTTGAATGCTTCTATCTATAGCCAGATCTTTTGCGTAGGAAAGATGCTGGAAAAGAAAAGAAAAAATCATGAAAAACTAAGAGCTGTGATATAATGTACACACTACTGATATAAAATAGTTGCAGGTAGAAATCTGGTACTGATGAAAATCTAGAACCACGGCCAACCTAATACACATTAAGTTTCTTCTACCTAAAAATCAGAAAAAAAAAAGTTTCATATAAAAACCTGGTTCTGAGCTCTTTTGATGTATTTTGGAAATCCTTTTACTGATCCTGAGTCGATGGAGCGGAAGATCTGTGGAAGCAAAAGAAATCAAACCAACATTTACTATTTCTTTTTCAAAAAAAAAAAAAAAAAGAAAGAACAAAATCAAACATGTATTTGTCAGTACTAAAAGATTACACAACCTGAACATCCCAGCTTTCTCTATCATCTTTACTATGAACATGTACTTTGGGATCATCTTCCGGAACTATTGTAGTATCATCCTCTGTAGCAGTTAGGGGAGGACTTTGTATCCATGAGATTCGTTCTATCCTAATCAAAGCATCATCATTCCATCGAGATTTTCCTCTAAAAAGTAGGCTGAACTCTTTCCACTTGGTTGATTTCCTCCACCGCTGCTCAAAGTTGATAAGAACATCATATGCAGCAGGCCCTTCGATTTTGCTGTGTAAATCATGCCATGGTTGCCTTGGAGCCTTGGCTGCAACCTAAAAAATAAATAGAAAAGTGGATACAAGAGAAGGGGAAACAAAGAAGTGCTAACATTAGAAGTACCTGTGCCAGAACTAGAATGTTTGATGATACAGTTGATATATAACTAAATCAAATGCCAGTCTTATATGCTAGTAGTGCTAAGTTTCAAATTACAGCTCAAGCAAACAAGCCTTAATCCCAATCTAACTGGAGTTATATGAATCTCTCCCTCAACTTATGCTGTCTAAGACCATGCTTATTATAAGTGATAGGCACCAAGTCACTCATTATGACTACTCTTCCCATGTCACATCTGAGACATAGATCCCAACTTGTTGGTACTTTGGAGCTTCAAAATTTTAGTTACTCTGAAATTACAGTTGTCATCATGACTCTTACGTAACCATAAAAAGAAACTATTACAAGATAACATGGTCCCCATTGCCTAGTAGTGAACAAGAACATAACTAGTAGAACTCAGGGCCAGTCTGAATTTTTCTCCGCATCCCTCTGCCCAGTGTCATATTCTGCGAGAGATGCTTTATTGAAAACTGGTGCATGACTATAGTAATTGCCATTAAGATACACAATAGAACATCATAACAGAGGAAAGCATACACCACAAGCAAAGGCATTAAGAGAAAATCAGGCAATCACTTACAGGAAAAGTGGGATTATGAAAATCATCCTTAAAAGTAGTCTCAAGATCACGAAGTAATCGATGTTCAGGTGTATCATAGCGACCATCACAGAGATCGATACCTCCAACAAATGCAGTTATCTTTCGATTATTGCCAGCTGCCTGTGTGTCTACAAGAACACATTTTTGATGATGTGTAAACATGGTTCCCACAACCTGATCAAAACCATTGCAGAAGCAACCTCAGCAAAGTAGTCTAGTTAAAAAACAAAGATATGCTAGGTAAGTGTTAACCAGCAAAAATTAAGTACATGTTAGGATCCCATTAGAAGTCATCAAACTTCAAAGAACACTATTACATTGCTTTTCTCAAAGATCTAGAAGCCTGAAATTCAGCAGCAGAGTTCTTCAAGGTAAAGGCTCTAATTTTTACATATAGCAAATAAGCAAACAACAAACTACAGCATCCTTGAGCAGTGCATTCAGTAAATACTAGCACAGAATGATAGGTGACTCGTTATCATAGAATCCAAATTTATTTAACTAGATCAAGTGAGTGGAACATCAACATGATCTTCTCATGACACGTACACTTGTTAGCTACATATGAACAAAGGTATAAAAAAAAAAAAAGTTAACTCATTGCAGACAACAATAAAAACTTGCCTGTTGTTTGAAATAACCCAGCTTACTGCTAGCATAGCGTGGAGCCAGGACACAAGTAACAGATGAATGCTTAAAAAACTTGAACGTTTCTTCATCGTGTGTCTCCATCACCCCCACCTGCAGCACCCATTGCACGCACATTGTAATCTCATAATTCGATGAATCCTAGAATAAAACAACACAAAATTTTGCTGGAATTTCTTACCGTACTGATACCAAATTTATCATGTGAAGTTTTATCATCCCAAACCAATAACAGAACCCTAACCCCTTCTTCAGATTTATACTTCAGCAAATCACCCAGCGTTAGGTCCCCGCCTCGTGGCAATGGCCGAGTAGGCTCTCTAACAAGCTTAATCTTATGGAAAACGGACCAACCAACAATGTAAACCATATGATGAGCTTCAGATATAGCATAACAAATATCCTCCCAACACTGTCCTTGATTATAAACTTTACCGTCGTCTAATTCTATTTTAGGCAAAATGTTGTCCGGGACGTGAGCATCTTGGTAAAGGGTCACCTGGCCCCCTTTCCTTAACGGGAAATACGTGTGCCTCACACCGGCTTGCTCCGGATCGCTTGCGATGCTCTGCTTATACAACGGATTCTTCTCGCACGGCATAAACTTCATAGAGACGTTAATCGCCGTGTCCGGCTTAGGCGGCTTCCCCGAGGGGCCAATGAGCTGGAACCAGCCGCTGATCGGCTCCCCCATGGCAATCTTTTGAGCGGGGATTTTGGCAACGCCGATCATTTCGGCACCAAAGAGGTCATCGTCTTTGACAGTAATTTCGAGCTCACACACGGGATGAGCCAAGGGGATGACGAAACTCTGGTCCCACCTCGGGTTCTGGGCGTTTTTCAAGACGCTTGTTCGAGCCACGGTGGCTTGGGGGACCGAAACGGTAACGTAAGGGTCGCTGGTGATGATTTTACGGTGCTGCCTGATCTTAGTGTCCCCTTCTTCTACAGTGGTTGCCTGCGACGGGGTTTTGCAAGCCTCACAGACTGTCACGCAACGCCGAAGATGGTTGGTCAATGAGTCCATGTTAGGCAAGCTCCTCGCTTCAATAATGGCCAAATCCAAGTCACCGTGAAGGTAAATCACCTGCTTCGACCCTTCCTCCATTTTTCAGGAACAGGCAGTTCACTGTACAAAAATTTGCAAGAAAAAAATCACGAAAAAACAAGAAAGGACGCTGCTTTCCTTGGTTCTGGAACTATCGAAACGGTGGGCGGATTTGGGTTTTCAAAGGAAAGCGGAAACTCCTCGTTGTTTAGCCGAGTAAAAGAGGGGGACGTGGGCTTTTAAGAGTTTGAAAGGTGGAGCAGAAGAAGGGAGAAAAGACAATAAGAAGGATGTAAGTGAGTGAGTGGCAGAGAGGAAGAGAACAAGAAAATGAATATGCTGGCCGCAGTAGAAGAGGCAATCGTGCGACGGCGGTTACAAACAACTAAGATAAGTTTAAGCTAAAGCTGATTGCTTTGCTTCATCAAATCATTCTATCAATAAGGAGAAGCGAGAAAAGACAATAAGGAGGATGTAAGTGAATGAGTGGCAGAGCGGAAGAGAGAACAACAAGGACAAGAACATGAATATGCTGGTCGCAGTAGAAGAGGCAATCGTGTGATGGCGGTTACGGACAGCTAAGCTAAGTTTAAGATGAAGCTGATTGCTTTGCTTCATCAAATCAGTCTATCAATACTTTAACACAAAGTAAAAAAAGTAAACTGTTAACAAGATTTGCCCACAAAAATTTAATTCTTTTAGAAAGAAATTACAAAGTTTTTTTTTTTTAAGTTAAAAGAAGAATTTCATTAAACGATTGGGAATCTTCCCCTTTACAAGAGCCATGGCCAGCAACCAGGCTTAAACAAAGAAATTACAAAGTTATTATGTCTAAAAAGTCAAAATCATATAAATCCCAGATGAAATTTGTCCAAGAAACTCTCCAAGTTTTCAACTTTATATTAATACTAGAAATTGAAATTCCATTGATGAGGAAAGTTTGGAAGGACACGTCATGTATGTCACGTCTTGGAAATTGATATTTTATCTCCTCATTAAAGTCCAAGATGTCGCCTCAAATATTGGGAAATAAATGTTTAATAAATGATCATTTCTGCAGATGATATGAAAATGATTCCTCATTCTATTTTAAACCAAATATATTCAAATCTGTAAACTCAATAATAATGTAATAACACTGTCGTTTTTATTTAAAATTTGGCAGGCCAATGAAACTAATTAAAAGCAGAACTCACGGTGTGATTGGTGGTTACCCTTTCTTGTTCTACTTTCTCTTTTTTTTTTTTTTTCTTTTCTTAATGGTTAGTCGAGACAGAAAGGAACAATTTCGAGCTAGCGAAAGCTCTTTCTTCTTGATTTGCCAAGAAAGAGAGGGCAAAGGTGGTGCTATATCCATTATCCAAGCAAGAAAGGGGGTGTGGGGGCTATAGGAATAGAACCATAGCTAGCGTGTAAGGATAAGGATAGATACCCACCATGCTCTTCCAAAATGTCCTGTCTGTCGGCTCACATTGTTACTAAGCATCTTCCACTCAGACGTAACATCTTCAAAGGAGTAGTAATTACGACCTGGAACAAAAGTTACTTTTAAGATTTTGCTTTTATTGTCAGTGAAATTCTCAGACAATCAAAGCTGTTTCGGAGAAAAGTATAGTACCAGGTATCTTAAAATTAAACGAGACAAATGTTCTTTGGGTGGGGAATAAATTTGGGGGGGGGAAAGGGTTAAAATGGAATCAAGATTACGGTGAGATGTAGAGCTTTGGTTTACAGGGGGCCAGGGTGGTTCTTGGGTTCACACAGATTTAACTTGTTCAACAAGTTCCTCCATCATCACCAACAACCTTTTCTCCTGTTTTCCACTTTTTCCTTCACAATACAAACAAATGGATACTCAAGCATCATGGTCCGAGTGAGTGTTGCGCCAATGAGCCCGCCCATGATAATCTGATAATGATGGCGCAGCATGCTTTTACAGCACTGGCAAAGTTGCTTAATCGACCATGGCCTTGACACCAGAATGTCATCAGATTTTTTCCACTTAAGCTTTGTCCCTTTCAATATCTTCACTATTACTCAAACTAAACAAAGGGATGCTTGTGGCGAAGGTGATGCTTGCCTAGATATTGCTCACGGTTTGGTTCGTCCTGTTTGTTCTCGATTCAGCAGCCGTGCATACGCATAAAAACTTCTCGGTGAGGGTTTGGTTTCACGTGCATCAAAGCTTCAACTCATGGGTTTCTTCTGACTCCTGTTTCCAGCTCAGGACACGATTTGGAAACCCAAGATCCTTCTGCCAACTTGCGTGAGCGTTGTGCTTTATTTCTGGGAGGTGACTTCCTGACAGGGATGGTGCTTTAAGGGGGAAAGACCGAGATCTTGTTTTTGATTATCATTAAATTTCGTATAAACATTGACATTGGCTTTTCGAATAACAAGAAAAAGATTACATAAAATATTAATTGAGTATGGCAATCAAACTTGGCTCAGCAGTCATGGAGTTACAACTGAATTGGAGTTAGAGAGGCCGTGGTTCTTCTCGTCCACAGATTTTCTCTTCTTATTTCTTCAACTACCCCAACTCCATTGACAACAACCTTTGCTTCCTTCTCACTTTTCACTCCCTTTTCCTCGTACAAAGGATTGCTCACGCAGCCTGCTTCCCCTGCCCCTTCTGCTTCATATGCCATCCAATCAAAATCTGTTAACGTTCCACGTGCGCTAGAAAATTGCTTCATCTGGCGCAAGGAGGAAGGAACTCTTTCAGCAACCTGATCTGCCCCGGCATTGGAAACATAAAATCTATGACCACCCTTTGTCCCTTTCAATACTTTAAGCATCAAAAAACGCTTCCTCTTCATTTCTTCCGTCGCTACTTGTGGTGGCGTCACAGTTTCCTTCTTTTTCCTGCACTTGATCTGGCCCATGCACGAAACTTTCGGTGAGGTTGGTTCATCAAAGCTCCCATTTTTGGACTTCCTCCGAGCCTCCTTGGGAATCAAGGACACGATCGGACCTGAATACCCTTTACCAGCAGGGCTGATCGGCGTGCTTACCTGGAAAGTCACGGCTGATGCAGCTTTCGGAAGAAAGGGTAGGACCTTGTTCCTCTGTTTCACCTGCTTCTCCATCCGATATCAGACGAGAAAGAAGCAGGGATATTGACCTTGTCATACAAAGTGGAAAGCACACATACAGGGCCCTGAAGTTATAGGAAAGTTGCAGAACTGTATAAATAGCAAGACAACTTTCACACATTTGCCGGCCAGAATTTCACACATTTTCTTACTTGGTCATCATTCTAATCATCACGGACGGCCGACTAGATGAAAAGTCATGTATCAACATGCAAATAACAGTGACAAAAAATGCTTATAAAATAATGACAATATTATTCAGTCAATACTGCTACAAGTAACCATTCAACGAGAACAAGCTGAAGAGAGAGATTAATTCCCTGTCTTTCCAACATCTTTACTATAAAAATTAAAAGATACACCACACTCTGATTGTTTCACAATCAGAAATTAATTTATATCCGTATTGGCAATACCATAGTCTCATAAAATTTATGGACAATGAGAATCTATCAAGAGATTACTCCATTCATACAGTAAATTTTTGACCAAAAAAAGATACTGGAAAAAGGTTCTATCCCAGAAAAATCTGACACCAAATACAAGCGTTTTGCTTCATTCCACCGGCAGAATGTGGACGACCCAGCAGGCCGGCACCCTCACTGGAACTGCTAACTGAACAAAACTAAGACCAAGTCAGATATGCATCTATCATCATTCACTTGTACAATCTGAATTCTAAAACCTATGAATGAATAGATTACTTAGAAATTACATTGAAAAAGGATCTTCTGATCATTTCACTGAAAAAATGTTACATAAAAACCCAAACTGTGTTTGGTGGTGATACAACATTGCTCATCAAAAGTAAGGTTTAGAGGTACCCATCCCAAAATTTTTAAAAACCTTTGGAAATTGGAAGAGCAGCCTAATGGAAATCGGTGAAGTGCAAGGGTCATATCACTGCAATTTCAAAAATTGCAACAATTTTAGAGTTTAAAAACAGATCAACCTTGGCTTCCTCTCAAGCTCTTCAAAAATGTCATGCATTATCGTTTACTCCTGTCATCTTTACTGCTTCTATCATCCTTCGTCGCCCGATCATCCTTGTTGCTTGTTTGTGGGGTGTACTGGCTAGTTGATGATGGTGAATACCCTGGAGCACTAGGGGAGTACCCAGCACTTGGACTGCACAAAACATTGGACATATAAACAACAAAATAGAGAAAATTTTAAATTCAACACTGGAGTCTGCTTACCTGTACTGTGGCGAACTTGGGCTGTAGTCTGGACTCACTCCAGAATTATAAGGGCTGGTTTAGGAGAAGCAAAACAAAAAACAGATTATCGCAAGGCATTCAGAACAAAATTGATATTAGAAATCAGAATAACCACTTGCTTCAGTATAAAAATATCACAAATGGAAGCTTTAAGATGCATCTCACTGACAAAAACTTCCAAAATTAACATATTCAATTACACAGCAAAAGATGAAAAGTTACCTGCTAGGACTGTATGTTGGACTTGAAGGGGAGTAAGATGGAGAAGTCGGTGAATATGATGGTGATGTTGGGCTGCAATTCAAAAATAAAAGTTACAAGCACATTACACAGAATGAATATAAATTCATTATAACCAAGGAGAATTGACAATAGACTAAAATAAAAGTGACACATCCAAGACCCATCAGCAACAAACAAAAAAATGATTTGGTCTACCATAAATTACCTGTAATTTGGTGAAGTTGGACTATAAGGACTTGACGGAGACAACCTTGGACTGCTTGGTGAGTACGCAAGAGATGGACTGTACTTGGCTGACTGTGGATTGTAACTTGGAGAGGTAGGACTATAGCTTGGTGACGTGGGACTATAACTTGGTGAGGTTGGACTGTACCCTGGAGAAGTGGGGCTATAAGCTGGTGAAGTAGGGCTGTATGATGGAGATGTGGGGCTATAGGAGGGTGAGGTTGGGCTGTAAGAAGGAGATGTAGGGCTGTATGATGGGGATGTTGGGCTGTATGATGGAGAAGTGGGGCTATATGCGGGTGAAGTGGGGCTGTATGCTGGTGAAGTTGGGCTATATACGGGTGAAGTGGGGCTGTAGCTAGGTGAAGTTGGACTATAGCTGGGAGATGTGGGACTATAACTTGGTGAAGTGGGACTGTAACTTGGAGATGTAGGGCTGTAACTTGGAGAGGTAGGGCTGTAGCTCGGTGAGGTCGGAGAATAAGAGGGACTTGTAGGAGAATATGCTGGACTTGTTGGACTGTAACCTGGCGAACTAGGACTGTAAGTAGGTGATGTGGGGCTGTACCCAGGAGAGGTGGGACTATACCCAGGAGATGTAGGACTATAACCAGGAGAGGTAGGACTGTAGCCAGGGGAGGATGGACTGTATCCTGGAGATGATGGGCTGTAACCAGGGGACGACGTAGGAGAGAATGCCATCCCACCTACATAAGGTGAGAACTGAGCATCCGTAACGGGTGAGAGACGGAGATTTGGACTCAGCAAATAACTTGGAGACATCATGCCTTCATGATAAGGAGTTCCTGACACTGGAGAACGAGCAGGCGTCATGCCAAATTCCAGACCTTCCATGTAACTAGGTAGCTGAAGTTCAATGGCATTCTTCAACATCTCATCATTAAGATACAAGGCACAGTCTCCTGTTCCAATTGGTGCAAGCTGACCCAACATTATATTCTCCGTCACACCCCTCAAATAATCCGACTCAGCATAGACAGCAGCATCAAGGAGAATATCTACTGTTTCCTCAAATGAGCACCTCATCATAGGCCCTGTATCATTGCGGTTGATGCCATGACGGGTGATAGCCATCAAGTGGCCACGATAGGTCATTGTATCACAGAGTATAGCCAGATGACGATAATTCACATAAGACCCATCAAATGATATCACAACTCGCAATTCATCCAACAAGGACCGGCGGACTGCTTCAATTCCAAGAACTTCAATCACTTCAATCAAGTGATTGCTTGTTGTTCTCCTTGCATCAACATCTTCGTGGCACATGACAGCCAAGAGATTGACACCTTCTGTATCCAACACCCACTCCTCTCCAGTCTTATATCCATCAGCCTCATCAAACTTGCTTGCTTTACTATGTTTAATGAACACCTTGTTGATGTCTGGGATACCTCGAAGTGCCATTTCCGTCAGCATGTTGCTTTCAATCTTCTTCAAGAATACATCATCTTCAGCAGACTCATCATTCAGTTCACCCTTCGGGCCTTCATCATTCATGATACGGATGCGTAGGATCAGCTTCTCTGCATTGTCATCGTTAAATATGCAAGTCAAATCGTCATCAAATTCCAGATTGATCTTCTCAGCTATGTCAGCCATACTCAACTTCTTATCAACCATCATCTCGCGATTCAACTCTATGCGCAGAAGCCAAGGGGAGATTTTTTCAGGGGCAACCTCTTCATCTGGCATTTCATAGTAGGACTTAACAAAGTCAATATCCTCCTCAATAATTGTGCTCGTGGGGTCTGGATCATACCATACTTCAGTAGCATGAGTAACACTCCGAAGAGTAGTGTATTCTAAAGCACATTGGACATTCTTGGCCTTCTCCTTTGTCTTACTAGCTTCAGGAGAGAGGTAGACTGAAAGAGAAGGTGTTTTGATTTTCTTAGCTACATTAATAATTTCCCTCAACCTGGGAACACCAAGGGTAACATTCTTTGCACTCACACCAGCATAGTGGAAGGTGTTAAGAGTCATTTGAGTAGCAGGCTCACCAATTGATTGTGCAGCAACACAACCTATCATCTCACCAGGTGCTACTAAAGACTGCAAGAATCGTGACTCTATTTCACCAATAACCCACTCAAATGCTTCCTTTGTAAGTCTATATTCCTGCAAGACCCTTTTACTGGCCAAAGTACTGCGAAGCAAAATGCTGAAGAAGAGGGTGGCATTCTTTTGGGCTTCCACACTCAGAGGATCTGTACCCGGAACAACCTTTAACCTTTCCTGGAGCTTATCAACAGAATCTACAATTTCCACTGGGTGCAAATCAGACACCCTTCTAAAATCAACTTTAAAAGTCTTCTGTGCATTCCAGATAAGCCTCTTCAAGTTAACAGGCAAAGGCCAATTACTATCACCCGTGACTGCAATCTCTGTTCCAAGTTGGTATCTATCAGCTTCAAGTTTTTGAACTTCAGCTTCGAATACATCACGCAATTCTTGGATAGTTCTCAAATCTTCAATGTGCTCTGGTAACATATAAGAAGTTGGATTCCAGCTTTCATCATCTATATTATATCTGAAGACCCTATCAAATTCTGATTTCTTCATCTTCAAAGAATCCAGCTTCTGAGATTCTATCCATACAGAATCCATACCATCTTCACCATAGAGGAATTGAATAACATCCCCCAATGAGTTCCTCACAGTTCCATCATATTTAACCATAATATCCTCCATTGCCTTCACAAGTCGCCTCTGTATGTACCCAGTCTCAGAAGTCTTAACCGCAGTATCTATGAGACCTTCTCTACCACCCATGGCATGGAAAAAGAACTCTTGTGGGGTCAACCCACGCAAGTACGAGTTCTCCACAAACCCACGACTTTCAGGGCCATAATCATCCTTGGTAAAATGGGGCAATGTACGATCTATGAACCCAAATGGGATTCGCTTTCCCTCAACATTCTGCTGACCCACACAAGCTGTCATTTGGGATATGTTAATGAAACTTCCCTTGGATCCTGCAGTAACCATTGCCTTAAGGTTGTTGCTTTCTGACAAACTTTTTTGTGCACTGTTTCCTGCATCGTCACGAGCTTTATTCAACACCTGAAGAAACAAATCATATTAGCATGCAACAAAAAGATGCTAGAACAAAAGAGAGCTTTATCAATTTAACTTCAGGTACCTGGTTAACTTTGTTTTCAAAAGATTCCATCATAGTTCTTCCAGGTTCAGGCTCTAAATCTTTGTTTTGGGCTTTCACAATGAGGTTTTTCACTTCCTCTTTGGCTTTTGAAATAGTTTCATTAATTTTTTCCATTGTTGCTGCATCAGCAATGGTATCTCCAATACCAATACTAAAGGCATTCTGCAGCAGCCAATAATTAACAAGCCATTGTGTATGTCCCAAAAATTTCCGAGCTGCATCAGGACCAACCTCTTCCCTGTTAAAAAGATATTAACAAAACCAATTATTTTAAAAAATTTAATGGGATGAAATACAAAGCCAAACGCATGTGTTGGAAGAATCCAAACTTCACAAGATAAGCACAAATAGTTTTGAAAACACTTAAACTAAATCATTACCGACTCAAGTGGAAACTAATTCATTGGTAAATTTTTTCACAATCTTAGTTTATGATTAGGATTCAGCTTCACTTAGAACAGAACAGGTTTAGAAAAGGAAAATATCTGATTGCACATCCAAAACATGTAAGATTTGGAGCTCATCAATCTTCTGTAATGAATTAGCTCCCCCAAAATAGAAAGGTGGATCAACAACTTTTGCTTAAAGACGTACCAAATGACATGTATAAGACTTCCAGAAGATGTTCCAAGTGCCTTCTTGCAAAGAGTGCCAGACAGTAGCTCTCCTTTTTCTATTCGAACTTGAGTATCCCCAGGGGTGATAAACCCAGTCTCAGTTTCTGAATGCCATGCAGAATTTCTCAGCAGATTTATCTGCTTTGGAATGATAAGATTAAAAACCTGCTTCCCAGTCCAAAGTGGTCGTGGCTTTAGAATTGCAGGAGCTGGAACCTTTCCATCAAAGTCCTCCCACCACATTAATATATTCATGAATACATCCTGAAAAAACCCCATACATATTAGACTCACATCACACCAACAAGTCTGTAGCATTTAAGTGGTCAGATCCATCACCTTTTCTATGAAAGTATCCCTTTTGGTGATTTTACGGCATCCTAGAAGTGTATCCTGGACAATCCCCATAACAGGCCTATTTGATTGAGGGGACACAATGCACTTAGGCACCATCATGAGCTCCAATACCTCTGCTCTTGTCTCAAATGATTGAGGAACATGCATATTCATTTCATCACCATCAAAATCAGCATTGTATGGCGAAGTAACAGACAAATTTAGACGAAATGTAGAGTACGGCATAATCCTGATTCTGTGGCCCATGATTGACATTTTATGGAGACTAGGTTGACGGTTAAAAAGGACAAAATCTCCATCATTTAAATGCCGCTCCACCTGAAGGCACAAAAAAGACAGTTACAACAAAGGGAACAATAAACCACTGTCCAATTAAAAACCTGTCAGAAATAGAAGCATGCCTTATAACCAAGCTCTAAGTGATGATCACTACTTTTCTTCAGGTAACGAAGATCAAGCCTTTGTCCATCATCTCTTATGATATACTTAGCACCAGTCTTTCCAGGTGGAGGATGAGGCCCATATTCCACAAGCTCTTTCAACCTGTTTCAAGATAGCCCCACTCCTAATAATCGGCCAAATGTGGAAGAACAATAAAAAATCTAAGAAGATACTTACCTCTCAATGTTATATGGAGTCACAGTTTCTGGATACGTGAGGTTTAAAGCAATACTCCAGGGTACTCCAAGTTCATCAATATTGATATTTGGATCTGGTGTAATAACCGTTCGAGCTGAAAAGTCAACCCTTTTTCCCATCAAGTTACCCCTAATCCGGCCCTCTTTCGCCTTAAGCCTACTACAAATAGATTTAATAGGTCTCCCAGATCTCTGCGTAGCCTACATGACAAAGAGATTCATGTACAAGTTTAACAATACATTCATTTGGGTGAGTGGATCTCAATGATACACAACTTATAAAGAGTGCAGGAAAGCAGCTATACCCTTGGCAGTCCAGGCAACTCATTGTCAAAATATGTTGCTACATGGAACTGCAACAACTGCGCAAATTCAGATATGATATGTGCAGGTGACCCATTTCTCTCCTGTCTCCTCAAGTTCTCATTGTGGCGAATGATCATAGCCAACGCATGTGTTAAGTCATCCTGGATTCAGCAAACATGAAAATTCAGATTTGATCTAAATCATAAACGGAATTAACTTCAATGATCTTAATGTAAAAACAACATAAAAGAGACTTGCCTCACTCCTAGACGAAGTGTCCATCATCACAGAAGGTCTAACAGGAGGTGGAGGTATTGGAAGTACTTGAAGAATCATCCAATCTGGACGGGCAAACTTAGGATTTAAGCCTAATAGTTGGCAGTCCTCGTCGCTTATCCTCTTCAAGACACTAAGAACCTAGAAAACACAACAGAAGATGAATATAATATCTAAAAGAACAGGTTAAATGATAATAAAAGCAACACATATGCACAAATGGCTACCCGTTCAGCAGTGAGAGTCTGTTTTCTTTCCACAGGTTCAGGAAGTTGTTCCTGATCATCATTCCTCTTCCTCTGGGGCTTATATTCTGCAATCATCTTCATACCATCAATACTCAGCTTTGGCTGCTGAGCACCACAGCCACCACGACTCTTTTTTACAGGCTCCTCTGTATCTTGACCTTGGACATCAATTTCATCACCGCCCTCACATTTAGATTTATTCTTGCATGCATCTAAGATCTTTTTCAGCCTATTCTTTGGATTCTTTATTTTCAATGCCTGCTTAAATTTATGCTCTTCCTGGAAAGGCAACAATTAAATTAGAGAATGGCATCCTGTGACCAGACATATTTGCTCTTTAGTGGCACGATCCAAACCAAATAGTATACAGACAAGTATAGAAAGCCAATACAGGTATATATCAAAACCTCAAATATTGAAACATGCTAAAATACACCTTAGTGAAACTGTTACCAGAATCCAAAAGCAATTGTAATTTGAAAAGGGAAAAAAATAGCTATGAAGCCAAATATCACTCACTACCCCAATTGTAAATATTGCCCGCTCATAACATAAACGATTAAAACATGCCTTTCCTTTTGTATGCTTCATGTTCACTTTCAATTACTTCAAAATATCATATCAAACAACACGCAAGTTACTGCACTCCTTCACACATAGTTATGCTCTTTGCATTATATGGAAACTAATAATCCAGAACCGGAAAAATGCTATCTATCCAATGAAGCCAAATATCAATCACTACCCCAATTGTAAATATTGCCCACTCAGAACATAAACGATTAAAACATGCCTTTCCTTTTGTATGCTTCAAGTTCACTTTCAATTACTTCAAAATATCATATCATACAACCCATAAGTTACTGCACTCCTTCACACGTAGTTATGCTCTTTGCGTTATATGGAAACTAATAGTCCACATCCGGAATCATGCTATCCAATGATAACAAGACATTGTCAACCCACTAAAATTAGTTGCAGCTCAAATTCAAATAAGAAAATGACCTAATCAAGCATAGTAGTACCTCATCAGCGAGAATTTTTGAGCAATTGAAGCAGACACATCTCATTATACTGAGCACAGTTTTCATAAACCCAATATGAAACATAGGCTTGGCAAGCTCCAAGTGCCCAAAATGCCCTGGACACTCTGCCATGTTGGCCGTACACGTCTCACACTTCATCTTCCTATCAATTGTGCCCAGCCGTGGGTCACTTAAACCGCCCACTTTAGGTTTTCCCCTCTCGGTCGTTTCACCGTGCTCAATCTGCACCACCGACATTTGCCGCTGCAAAAACCAAGAAATCAAAATCATAATTTCCCAATTCAACAAGCTCGAGCAAAGTGAGAGAGAAAAAAATAGAGCAACTTCATCTTGCAGTTAAAGAAAGAAGAACCGCAGAGTAGCTCCCAGTTCAATACAAAGATTCTACAGTTTTCATCTCTTCTCTTTTTCTATTTTTTTTTCCTATAATTTCTTGGCAACCAAACGGACTGCAAAGTAAAAAGGAAAAAATAGAAAAAAAGAGAGCTGAGGTATTGAAATTTACGATTTCGTCGGGGCTGAGGATGCCGAACTGGACCATGCGGACCTTGGCGACCTCCGCGGGAGAATAAGGGAATCGCAAATCCATGGCTATCCTATTCGATCAAAAAAACTCCTAAACCCTAGATTCCAACTGAAGTAGAGAGTGAAATTCTCTTTTATTGCGAAATAAAATGAACTTTTTCCCTTTTCTCTTTTGGTTCTTTCATGTTCTTTTTTTTTCCCCCATTTTTGTTTGAAATTTTCCCGGTTTAATTTGAGAGATCGAAAATTTGTCGACGACGTAAGAAGCCATCCCAGAGAGAGAGACTCTCTAAACGAAGCCAACGAATTGCCCTAAGGCCTTATTTATAGACAAATTAGAGCAGCCCTAGGCACGCAATGAAACCGACTTTTCCGGATGACTATCGCGCGGCGGATGCACACTGGGCAATGGTACAAACATAAGGTCAAAAATGCCCTCCATCAGTTGGTTGGGTCGGAGGCATGGAGCCCGGGCCCAAACTCCTCTTTTGTTTTATGTCCTTAAAATTAATTAATTCTACAAATATTTTTGGTAATTAAATAAATTAATTAATAAAAATATTTTGTTAATTTTACCTAAAAATAAAATATAGAACTGAATAAAAATATTTAAATATAAAATATAAAAAAATGCATAAAAACAAATATTAAAATCCTTGCCCAATGAATGATCCACCACAATATAACGGCCCACATTGACCAACCTGTTTAGTGGCCCATAGGGAGCTCGACATAAGCACAACACCAAAGCAGCCCAAAAGCAAAAAGAACGTACAAAAATCCCCATTTTGTGTAATTAACGTCTCAAAGACTGAAAATGAATTTGCAGTACATTTGATTCAGAAACAAAATAATTATTTTGTGAGAGAATAAAATTAGCATAAATAAAAAATAATGCTATTGTAAAATTTATTCATTAAAATTAAATGTAGTAGGTATTGTATTATTAAGTTTTGTTAAAAAAAATTTTAACAGAAATCGAACTGAATTAATTATTTATAATTTTTTAACCATGAATGGTGGTCAAAGTAATACCGCAAACCATCTTTCTTAAATATTTGCGACAATATTAAAAATTTTAAAAATTATTGTGAGATACAATAATCCATAAAACAATATTTTTATTTTTATGTTCAAGGAATAGCTATGTTAATTTTGATAAAATAAAAAAATTCATAATAAGAAAATAAAAAAAAAAAAACACAAATTAAGAACTTCCCTCTGCTGTTTTTATCCAGAAAGTGCGTCACGAACCTCGTCATAACAAGGAACTTTCCAAAGCAGCAACGCGTGTTTGGAAAATCTGTTTCGTCGATGCCCAGGCCAAACCCCGGCTTGGCTTCCTCATAAATCCCAATTTCCCCCTTCCGTCGCGTTCCCAACAATCGATAAACCTTCTTAAAAACAAAAGAAATGGCTTCCATCTACTGCTGTACAGAGTGCGGAACCAACCTAAACTTAAGCACGACCCATCTCTTCCCGCCAGACTTCTACTTCGAAGCGGGAAACAAGGGCACCCTCTCCTTCGCCTTGATCGACACCACCAAGTTCAAGTTAGAGAAAGAGGACAAGATCAGGCCGTTCTTTGAGACCGTTGATTACTGGGGGATCCAACGGAAGAGAACCAAGATCAAGTGCAACAGCTGTGGGAAACTTGTGGGTTATGTTTACGATGACGGTCCTCCTCTCACGAATGGTACCGGTCAATATCATTTCGGGCCCAGTCAGGTCATCCCCAGAGCTCCTAGGTACCGGTTCAAGACCAAGGCGCTTAGGATCACGTCCGAGACTTGAGTGATTTCTGTGATTATGGTTTATGGATTTTGTAGATATTTCGATTTGGGTTGTTTTGTTTTAGGTGTTCGGACTGTCTTGTTATCTGAGTTTCGCATGTAATGTTGGAGATTTTTGTACCCTTCATTTTATTAATTTGATTTCTTTGTTAAAAAATTTAGATCTAATTGATGATATTTTGTTCTGCGATTAATGTTCTGACTGTAAAGTTTGAGGCTTTATATGTTCAATGTACCATGGATGGATGCAAGGAGCCCTGCAGCAAACATCAGATAGCAGAGTCAGATGCGAAACTAACGAAGGAGTTCGATTTTGATATTGAACAGAACAAAATTCCTGGTGTGTCAGCATGTTCCTGTTTGGATTACCAGGAATGTATCTACCACTTTCAGGAGATGTTTGATGTGTTTCTGCAGTTGTCATCCTGAGGCAAAAACCATGTGTTTCAGGAGATGTTGATGTGTTTCTACCCTATCATTATTTGCTTGAAATATCCATCCCGCTGAATCAGAAAGTAATTTTAATCATATTGCAGAGGTGGGTTGCTAACCGCTAACTACCAATTTTGTATAAATCAGACTCAAAACTGTCAGCAGAACTGAGTTATTCCCAGATCAAGCAATTTCTCCTTTTGATCTTCACTGATAAAACACTCTTGGAGTGAACCTTGTGTCATACTGGGTGCTATTTGTGGTAATGACTTGAAATTCTTTTCTGCAATTTAGCCTGCTCCATCAGGCCGTCCAGTGGTTCAAGTTGCAGTGAAAGTCAAGGATGATTATCATTAATCAATTCAATATAAAAGGGATTATCCGAACTCTAGGAACCAATAACAGGACTTCTAGATTGGATTGTTCTGGACTGTTGGGTTAACTCTACCTGAATTTCAGTGGGGTGTTAAGGGTAGGTATGCTTTTTGACTGAAGAAAATAATGATTTAAACCATTTCCCATAATTTTTTTGTTTGCTGCTTAATTTTTTATATGGCAGTTCCTTTCATTCTGGACTATGGATTATCCATATCTCATTGCCTTCACTTGTCCAATCTATATTATTGCTTGAAATTGCATCTACCGGTCAAAGTTTTCAG
Organism: Theobroma cacao; assembly: GCF_000208745.1. Lineage (NCBI taxonomy): Eukaryota > Viridiplantae > Streptophyta > Magnoliopsida > Malvales > Malvaceae > Theobroma > Theobroma cacao. The sequence goes on from NC_030850.1 coordinate 525,753, forward strand.
TTGCCTTCATTTCTGCACATGTATGACCTTGCATACCGATCAGCAATCAGCTAAACGGAGCAGCCAAGAAACCAATCTGTCACTCACGGTTGAAAGGTAGGTTGGATTAGTAGCTCTGGGGGGTTGGATATTGAAGTGGCGTTTCATGTATTCAATATTTTTGTCCCCTATTATTTAGTTATTTCATCTGATCATCTCAAGCTTGGAATTGAGACAGAGCTAACTGGCATATTCAACCAAAAAGCTTCATGATCATGAAGCAAACGGAGGTGGAAACTGACACTGTCATTGGTAAGCCTAAACAGGCAACCCCCCCGCCGCCACCTCCTCCACCCCCACTTCCAAGATTCTGGGCAAGGAAGACTACCGCAGACAGTGTAACGAACCAAGAGATTGCCAGGTTCTGGAGGCAGAAGCGTGTTGAGGAAGAGGATCACCTCCTGGCTGCCATCAAGGCTGCAGCACGCATTAGGGCCCGCAATCTTCCAGTAAGATTCTATTATACACATTTATCTTTGTGACAGGGTTCTCACAGGAAACTGTTATCAGCTTCACTAAATCATGTTGATGAGCCAATTATATAAAAGTCATAGTCATCCATGTTGAGTGATTGACAACTTGTGAATATAACATCCCTTGTCCTGTTTCATTTTTCTTCTCTTGTTTTCCTGATCTCGCTAAACTTGGATGATGTGGATAGAATTAAAGTTGCCATGGGAATCTTTATTCAAACAAAGTTTTGTTAGCAAAATTTTAGCATATGCCTAACCATTTGATTCTTTTTGTTCACTTGTTAACTTGTTCAACATCGGTATCATACAGGAGGAAGACTACAAGCGTTTTGAAGAGTCACTGAATGATGAAGACAACAACCCAAAGGAGAAGATCACAGCCCCAACCAATAACAGCGAAGGAGATGAAAAGAACAATGAAATTCGAGTAGGAATAAAGGACTGGTCAGTAAAAGTTCTCTTCAAGAATTTGTCTACTTTTAATCCTGATGAGAATAACCATATATGGGAAATCATATTGAAGTTGATTTCCCTGAATCAATCTAGAAATACCAAAGTGCAAGCACCAAAATTCTATGTCATACAGTTTTCTAAAAGAAACAAGTAAAGTTGCAGATAATTTTGTAGAGAAATCAACAGATTTCAGCCGGACATGGGCATTGTCTTTGCTAATTCTTTGATCATCTTCTGGTAGCTATTATTTCAGAACAACTGATCACATGCTTTTATTCCTTGGAAAAGTTATTATTAGAACATTCTTAATTGAACTCTAATATCTGGTTTCGACATGAGCAGGTGGACAAAGAGCAAGTATGCATACTTAAACCAACCAGCTGTGGAGTCCATGGACAATCCAAAGCGAAGAGCATCCACTTATATTCCAAATTTTTTCAATTTTAAACCTGCTCCTTTATATCCTACATCACTTGGTGTCTTTTAGACCATTGGGATCAGGAGCTGTTTCAACTTTCAATTGATTGTATTACCTTATATCATTACAGTTATGTGCAGTGACTTGTATGTGTCATTGCAAGCTGTGTTCATTTCTTTAAAAGTGTTCTTGCAAATCAAGAATGGTTCGATATGCTACTTCTTTCTGTTCTGAGTAAATCCTGTTGTGTTATAAGTTGCTCAATCTGTTTTCTGGTAAACCACTTCAGTTTGGCTCACCTCACGGTCAAGCAATCATGTTAGGTAAACCATTGTCAAATCCAGGATCACGAAATCAAAAACTGAAGGTGAATTTCGACAAAGCAGGAAAGACCTGCATTGAATTAGCGAAACCTTTGGCAGGTTGTAAAGGAAAATAACGTCATTAAACCTTTCCACTTACTAGTTGGCCTTGCTTCTGAAAAGGAAGAACGTAAAATGATCCCCTGTAAAGTCCCTGATGTCTTAGCATTTTTGTGGTTAGCAGATAATCTGCAGCAGCTACCAAGGTTCCTCCCAAGGATCTTTGCATGTAGCCAAGGCCATGATGTGTAGCAGGCTTGGAATCCCTCGTGCAGGTTAACATTCCTCATACATATAGACTCCATCCCATTAGAAAAGGTCGCAAAAATAAAGTAAAAAACAAGTAAAGGAAGAAAAACAGAAACCCCAAACCTGGTAACAACAAAACTAGGAGGCTTTCTTGACTAAAACAGGGCAAAAAGCAAAATGCTGAAGGTGGCTTTCTTATGATTCCAGTCTTTTGCAAAGAACAGCCCAGCCAAATCTTATTATGCAATGCTTTCACATTTCGGAGTTCACAATTTCGCATTGCAATCAATCATTAAACTGAATAATTTCAGGAAATGAAGGAAGGGAGTCGAGACACTAAATCAGAAGGCAATCTCTCTCCTGGAAGCATAACTAGGTAACCAGTGCCCTGCTTTCTTCGCAGCATTAGGAACCCTATTTCAGCAAGAACATGAAAATTTGAAGAATCATAAACAAAACCCTTGACAGATAGAGGTAAAACTTCTTGATCAATCAACATTTCCCCCTTTTTCTTTTAGCAAAACAAGTTCCTCTATGCTAGATAATAAGGTTCTCATAGACCCAATGCAGGCCGGAATGATGAATTCTTTTAACAATTTATGGTAATTCCCAAAGGCAAACATCAGCAAGAAAAGCAATGGTGGGAAAATTCTGGGGTAGACTTGGTACAAGCTGCTGAGAGGTTTGACATTGCTAAAATAATTTAATCTAAACCAATTATACCATTTGAATATTACCATGTTTTAGCACCACTTCTCCATTATCAACAAATTACACATATATAAAAATAAATAATCCAGCCAAGCAGAAAATAGTTCACAAGACTCTGTCTTTTTAATTCATAATAATAAATAAATCATTAGCACATTCATCGTGAGCTGTATTTAATTAAATTATTATTTTAATTAATTTATGGTGTAATGAAATTAGGCTTAGCATGAAAATTTTATGGATAAGAATGAATTACAACAAATAGCTGTATGTCACATTATTAGGGGTTGGTGAAGAAACAATTTTTATTTGCCATAAGCTTCATATCAAGCTTGCTATATTAGTAATTTTTTTAAAAGAATTTAAATTATGAAAAGTGATTTATCAACTCGGAATATCTTTAAAAAATTAAAATATTTGGAGCTAATATTGTTCGAAAAAAGAATCACGTTGCTAATAAGTAAAAGTATAACGAAAATTGATAAATAAAAAAAAAGTTCATGGACAAAAGTGTAACAAAAGAGATATGCGCAAAGTATTAACCTATAAGTTTATCCAAGTAAAGGTGAGTATTAATTGGCACAAATTAAGATAATTAATCGACATTGATTAAAATTCGATTAATTTGGTTTTTTTTTAAGATTTTAGTGTTAATAGATTAAGAAAAATTATTTATTCAATTTTTTTGTCAAATTTTTTATCTAAAATTTACTATTATTAAAAAATAATCATTAATAATTTATATAAATATTATAATCTTTTAATAATATTTCTATATATGATTATATTAAAAGTATTTAGATGTTATTAGTAAATATTAAGCAAAAAATTTTAAATAAATATTTTAACATACAAATATTATTAATATTAATAATTAAAATCGAGAAAACCAATTTTAATTATTTTAATTTCCGAATATAATCTGATTAATTTTAATTATATTTTATGATATTTTAATTAATTTAATTTAAAAAATTAAAATGAAGCTCATTGTCAATCGACAAAGTCTAAATTTTCACGAGACGTAAGGCCACAAAACATCCCAGCAGTCATACAAAAAGACAGAGCGCTTACTCGTAGCTGGTCTCTTGTTAAAACACCGAATCCAGGAAGTTCCAGATCTCGATCTCCCGAGTTTCAGAATCAAAATGGCGAAACCGAGGTATTCGCGCCTTCCGGCTCGGAAATCGTCATCCTCAACCACGATTCTAACTATGCTGATCATGTTCACCTTCCTGATTTTGATTCTCTTGGCGCTCGGAATCCTTTCGATTCCCAGTAGCAACTCCGGCGATTTGAGCTCGATTAAGCGTAACGCCGTCGACAGGTAAGCTTCGTTTTCGAGAATTTTTTGGTTGACTTGGATGGCGATCTGGTATTAACTGTGGTTGCTTTGGGGACATTTTTGGAATTGCAGAAGTGATGGTGATGAAGGGCAAGGAGAGCAGTGGGTTGAAGTCATCTCCTGGGAGCCTAGAGCTTTTATCTACCATAATTTCTTGGTTAGTTCTTTTTATTTATTAATTTTTGGCTGGAAATGTTGCTTTTTTTTTGCTCCTCTTTAATTTGATTTTTTACTCTAAGCTAAATTATTAACTGTAATTATTAGTTAATTAAGCAAATTGTTCTTCTAAATCTTAGAAAAGTTTCCAGTGTTTATTATCACTTTGAATCACTCATTAGAATGTCAAACATTTTTTAAACTGACAATGTAATGAGAATTATTTATTAAGAACTGTTTGTTAATTGTATACTTAGTAATTTGATGGATCCGCGAAATGTAAGATGATTTAATGCCAAAATTTTTATAGAATTATTCACATCAGGTAAAGAGGAAAAAAGAGGGGAAAATCGCAGGAAGTTAATACTCGAATAATAAATGAATTCATATTCTGTCATCCACTTTGTGGAGCAGATCCTGCTAACTAATTTTTAGTTAGAAAGATTTTATACCTTACAAAGGTCGTCATTTGCTATTTTGGCAGTCCAAGAAGGAATGTGAATACCTAATTGAGCTTGCCAAGCCTCATATGGAAAAGTCAACTGTTGTTGATAGTGAAACTGGCAAGAGTAAGGATAGCAGGTATGTAATTCTCAGTGTTCTAGTTGCATTTTGTTTTCTATCTCTGTGAACTATTTGATTATGTGTGACCATGGATGCGTAATTGCAGGGTACGTACAAGTTCTGGAACGTTTCTGGCTAGAGGACGTGATAAGACTATTAGGAACATTGAGAAAAGGATTGCAGATTTTACCTTCATACCAGTAGGTATGTGCTAGTATCTTGATCAATCCAAATTTACAAGTCAATCAATTGTCTTTCATTAGCGTATTTCTTTCTTCCATATTATCTTGTATTCTTCCTTGGGTTAGTTCTTGCTTTTTATGCTAACTGTGGTTATGAAGTTACTCATGGCAACACGCTAATATGCAGAGCATGGGGAAGGGCTTCAAATTCTCCATTATGAAGTCGGCCAAAAATATGAGCCTCACTATGACTACTTCATGGATGAGTTCAATACTAAGAATGGTGGCCAACGCATAGCTACAGTCCTTATGTACCTGTAAGTGACATGACAAACTGTGTTTTTTATCCTAGTGCATTATGTGAAAGTCCACCTTTTTCAGTTCTGTTCTTTTTTTTTGTGTGTTTTACCATTTTACAGCTCAGATGTTGAAGAAGGGGGAGAGACAGTGTTTCCTGCAGCAAAGGGGAATATTAGTGCTGTCCCTTGGTGGAATGAATTATCTGAATGTGGAAAAGGGGGGCTTTCTGTCAAACCAAAAATGGGTGATGCGTTACTTTTCTGGAGCATGAAGCCTGATGCAAGTCTAGATCCTTCAAGTCTGCACGGTTAGTTCTGGCTACTAATTAACTAGCTGCTTATATTGCACAGGAACACTTCCATTTTTGAGCATCATGTCCCTTGAATGTCTTGTTGCATTACTTGGTTGATATCACAATTCACAAGTTAATATCTATTTTCTTTTTCCCCCATACCCTTTCTTTATTCCTTTTCTAGGTTCATCTATAACTAACGGTTTTTAATTATCCAGGAGGCTGCCCAGTGATTAGAGGAAATAAGTGGTCGTCTACAAAATGGATTCGTGTCAATGAGTACAAGGTTTAAACAGCCGTTATAAAGGTAACCTTTTCTATCTAGACCCCTTAAAGTAAACTAACGAATATGTCTACATCCTTCAAAAAAGCACCACTTACAATAAACAAAAAGTTTAGGGAACGGTCAGTCTAGATTATTTTGAATTGAATAGGACATAGCCTGTTACAGCAGATTGCTGAAAGCTACTCATTCTTTTCGAGATAAAGGCATCAGATGAAACATCGAAACCATGGCTCTCCTGCATTATCCCCATTATTCAAACTAGCCTTGCCTGCAAAATGATCTTATACATTATCTCACAAAACGTTTGTTTTCTTAGTTGACAGGAATTGACTTGGATTCCTTACCATCCATGTTGTACTTTGCAAATGTTAAAGTGAGAGCTCTACAGCTATCCTGCTTCACACATGGTGCTCTTTCTTGCTACTATCAATTTTTCGTGTAGTGCTTTCTACCACCTGCTGACTTGGACTCATGCTCCAACCTTGTCTCTTTACCTTTTTATTTTTTAAAATTTATTTTTACGATTTTTACCTCAGTAAAGAGCCTTTTTTAATATGTTTCTACCGCTGATAGAATAAAAGTCGGGGAATTTTCACCTGCGTGCCCGAAAGTGTAATGGCTAGCGCAGATGAGTTGATGACATAATGACGTGATTGTACCTAAATGAGAAACACGATATCATTTATTTTACATGTTACAGTCTTTTAAACTCTTCTCATTCCCTCCTGGCCGTTGTAGTACTACTTTTCTGGAAACGTGGCTTTATTTCCATGAGTTTCAGCCGTAGCCTTGGATTGTTCATTTATTTTTATCATAAAATGACAGATTTCACATTAATATATTTAATACAATACATTTTTTAAGTTAAAAATGTGAACTTGTTATAATGATATTAAAATTTATTCAACTCTTCAGATGTCAAGATCAAGATATTTATGTTTTATTAATATTAATTATGTTAGATCTTGTGGTACTCACTTTGGGATATTAAAATAAGTTGTGTAAATTTTGATTAAAAATGAATAGTTACAAAAGTGATAGGAATAGTTATTTATTCAATTCAATTAAATAAAAAGGATAAATTACTTATTTGTCTCTAATTTGATATATATTATTTTATAGTTCCAATTCCATTATTGACCTAAAATATTAGTACAAAATTCAAAATTAAATTAAAATTGAATATAACGAATTCAGATTGGACCAGAACAAAATTAGGCATAACAATCTTCTATCACAATCCGAGTCTACCCCAAAGAGGTTTGGGCCTAGAGGGCCTGGGCGCGTAGCTAATCTGTACGCTAACCTGACCCCCAAGCGAACGGTGACGTAAGGTTCCCGTACGTGTTTGTCGCACATCAACGCGTTGCCGGAAATTATCATTTATCAATTGATTAGAACACGTGACCATGAATTATTGAATTACGGTACTCGCCCGTCGGTATTTGCATTTTTTTTTTTTTGCATGTTTCCCTTTGTCAGAACCTCCTCGAAAAAGTGAGACGGGAGCGATAGGAAAAGAACCAGGAGCACATATCTGGTATCAAACCATGCCTAAGATGGCAACACCCAAATTTTTCCCATCTTTGGTTTCAAATTTTATTCAATAAAACGTTGCTGCAATTTTTCCTTCACATGTCCAAAATTGCCAACCCATATAAAAATAAGCAGACAGGGTTAGGAAAGGTTTTGTCAAAGATGCATACCCCGCTTTGTAGACCAATTATTTCTTTTTGCCAAATCACTGTTTCGAGCCGATCAAGTTCCTGATGACGTATTGCAAAATGCCTCCATGGTTGAAATAAGCCAGTTCCACCTGCATGAAAAAGTAACCAAAGGTTCATCCGGAAGGAAATTCAACGACTGGGGTAGCTCTCTTCTGACAAAAACCGAATAAAAGATTTTACCTCCGTATCAAATCGTACAGTACAGGTGAATGACTTGCCACAGTCTGTAGCCACAGTGACATCTTGTCCAGGTCTGATTTCACTCACGGTGTTGGGAAGATCGATGGTATAGCGCTCGTGGCCAGTCAACCCGAGAGTGTCAGCATCCTCTCCAGCCTTGAAACACAGTGGAATGATGCCCATGCCCACCAGATTACTGCGGTGAATTCGCTCAAAGCTCTTGGCAATGACTGCTTTTACACCCTGCGTCCAATATCATTTATGGCATTAGCGAGAGAGACCGGAAAATACATAGCGAGATCTACATTTTTGTAACTCAAAAAAAAAAAAGGAATGACGGTGAATGATGTACCAGCAGAACTGGACCTTTGGCAGCCCAGTCCCGAGAACTTCCACTCCCATATTCAACACCAGCCAAAATTATGGTATCCTGTCCTGCGGCCTTGTATCTCTGTCAGATAAAGAAAATTGAAATAATATTACAACTCAATACAACTTCTGCATGAGATGAATGTTAATCAGACGTATTAGTACAATTAATTCAGATAGATCATAAGGCAAAGGCTAAGATTTCAAGGGTAAAAACGTGTTAAATGAGTGGAAATAATTTACCATGGCAACATCATATACAGATAGCTTCTCTCCGGTGGGAATATGAATTGTTTTAGGCCCAACTTCTCCTTTCAATAGTTTGTTCACGATACGGATATTTGCGAAAGTGCCCCTCGCCATAATCTCATCATTACCACGGCGACTTCCATAAGAGTTGAAATCTCTTCTATCTACCCCATGTTCCATGAGGTATTTCGCTGCAGGACTATCTTTGTGGATGCTACCAGCTGGGGAGATGTGATCAGTTGTGATACTGTCTCCCAAGTTAAGCAAGCAGCAAGCATCCTTCACTCCATGCGGACCTGGAGGCGACATGGTCATGCCTTTAAAGTATGGTGGCTCATGGATGTAAGTTGATGTTGGGTCCCAGGAGTAAAGGGTGCTGGAAGGTACAGATAATTGATTCCACATGGGATTTCCTTTGGTGATTGCTTCATATGTAGCTTTGAACATATCAGGCAGCACACTTGAGTGTACAACCTGAAGACAGTACAACAACGAGAAACAATATTAGCTCCAAATATTTTAACTTTTTAAGCCTAGGAGTCAAGGTAAAGAGGCTGAGTAGCTCACAGTAGCTACTTCTTCACTAGAAGGCCAAATGTCCTTGAAAAAGATCTCTTTTCCATCTTTCGCTGTACCAATGGGCTCTGTCACGAAATCAATATCCACCTGCAACATTGTTTCTAATGAGATATAGTCTTGATGCATCAGTTCAGAAAATAAAGAAAGAGGTCCGGATATGTAAGCAGCTAAGTTATGATAAACAGATGACATCATAGGCAGTATACATGTCAATTTATGAGCAGATATCTAATTCTAATCATTTAAAGCTACATACAGTGCCAGCAAGAGCATAGGCAACAACGAGGGGAGGAGAAGCAAGATAATTAGCCCTTGTCAAAGGATGTACGCGTCCTTCAAAGTTTCTGTTTCCAGACAACACAGCTGCAGCCACCATATCTGGAAGCATATGTACAAAACAGCCAAAATGTCAGCTCTCAAATTCTTATGCAAGGACAACCAGGTGTGTTCTCACTAAATTAAGAATTTACCATTTTCAGAGATAGCTGATGCCACAGATTCATCAATATCTCCTGAATTCCCAATGCACGTAGTGCATCCATACCCAACAATATGAAATCCTAACTGATTCAAATACTTCTGCAAGCCACTGCAGTGCATTTCTGAGTTAATAATATGAAATAAGGAAAAATGTTTATTATATGGATAATATATTCCAACAGGTTTATGGAAAAGGACCTCTTTTGCAAGTATTTGGTTACAACCCCAGAGCCTGGAGCAAGACTTGTCTTAATCCATGGCTTGACCTGTTAAAATTATAGTGATATACCAAATATGTAATAAGTACAAACCAAAATATTCTCATTATCAATGAGTTCAATGGTCAGATGATACATGTATGTAGACATAAAAGGTGACGGAAAGGAGCGAAACCCTACCTCCAATCCTAATTCACAAGCCTTCTTTGCAACCAGAGCAGCTCCTAGCATCACACTAGGATTCGAAGTATTTGTGCAACTAGTAATAGCAGCTATAACCACATCTCCATGCCTCAGCTCGGCTGGAGTCCCACGGAATGAAAACTTTGCAACCTTGTTCTGAGATTCCTTTGGTATAGCAAATCCCTGTAACGAGAGAATGCGGGTAAAATGAACACAGGCAAGAGAACAGGAGATGAAGATGCTGCACTTAACAATTTTTTTCAGCTGATGCTTTAATAGGTGAAAAGTCACGGACTGATGACTTATATTTATTCTCCCAAAGTAGTCAATGATGATAAAATATCTCATTGTCATGCTACTATTCAAGAACTCATTATTTGTCTCAGCATCTCACTCCAGTTGTAAAAACATCAACTTAACCTCAACTCACCCTTACAACATCTTTCAAGACAGTGTCTCTATTTAAATCACTTCTGAGTTATCAAACTGAAATAAGGTGCAAGGAAAAATTCTTATCTAGTAATGCATAAATGATTTGTTCTAAGCCATTTCATTCTGTCTAAATTTCTTGTAACTTATAAGGCAATAGTACTCTTAACATCTAAATGTCCCCATAACCACTGCAGCTGTTTAAAGAAAGCACACTACAGACCCATGCCTAATTTATGAAGAATTAAAGATTATACCTTAAATCCAACTCTGTTGTCTAAGCATGCGTGCCAATCAGCTTTCATTTCTTTCAAAGGAACTCGATCATGTGGCCTGCCATACAGCAGTCAGACCCACCACAAATGACAGAAATACCAGAAATTAAACAAAGTTTTTCGTGTTAAAAAGGATTGAAGATTTTGCATATCTAGAAAGCTTTACCTCTTGGGCCCTGATATACAGGGTTCAACATCCTCAAGTTTCAAGTCCAAGTACGTAGAGTACACTTTCTCAGTCTGAGGCTGAGTTCAGAGAACAAATTCTCAGTAAGAACTGCACGCTGAAAATTTTGTATGAAATTCTAGAAGAAAGAAACTAATGTGTAAAACTTACCTCACTGTAGTCCACAAACATCTTATTGGCCCGTAAATAGGATTCTATCATAGCAATCTACATTTTTGTTCATAAGTCAGTAAATCAAAGGTTGATATATCAATTGAAACAAAGATTTACCCTAAGGACTTACAGTCTCGTCACTTCTGCCAGTCAGTCGTAGATACTGCAGAGTAACATGATCCACAGGGAAAAATCCCATGGTTGCACCATACTCAGGAGACATGTTGGCAATAGTGGCACGGTCTGCTAAGGACAATTCCCTCATGCCTTCCCCTGAGTAGAAAAGTTGAAGCAATATCTATCATGAGATAAAAGAAGCAGCACAGAAACAATGAATATGTAATGACATAGTGGTTCTATCGAAGACTATACCATAGAATTCCACAAACTTGCCAACAACCCCATGCTTCCTCAGCATTTGCGTAACAGTCAACACCAAATCAGTAGCCGTCACACCATTCCTCAATTTTCCTAATAGTTTAAACCCAACAACACCTGGCAAGACCATGCTCATGGGCTGCATTCAAAAAGGCAAGTATAAATTCATTAGCCAAGGGATTTTGCCTGCAAACTAGTAATTCACAAATTAAAAGTTCACCCTTCCAGCTATGTGTTAAGAGAAAGAAGAAATGCATCAATGCCAATTCGACACTTAAACAGACAATTAGCTCCATCAATTTTCTCTTTTTCTTCCTTACTATGCTATCCACGCCTTTCTATAACACATGAACCTAATAGTAATTAACTATTTTACCTGGCCAAGCATGGCAGCTTCTGCTTCTATACCACCAACACCCCAGCCAGCAACACCCAATCCATCAATCATAGTTGTATGTGAGTCTGTTCCAACAACACTATCAGGGTAAAGCACGCCATTTGTGTTGAAAACGACTCTGCCAAGATATTCTAAATTGACCTGCAAACCAAGATAACAGAAACTTAGTTTGTGACACAAAGATGCTGCACAAACACATGTATTATGTTTCCATGCTAAACCAAGCTCACCAGCATGCAATTCGTTTCCCCCTTCTTTGACACTAAAACTGATTATTTGCAAGAATAGTGGCATTTACTTTGTTACAGCCAATCAAAAAATGATTATGGTCTCTTCATGTAATGTAAAATGTTTGCTACCTGATGTACTATTCCTGATCCAGGAGGAACAACAAGCATGTTATCGAATGCATTTGAACCCCACTTGAGAAAAGCAAATCTTTCTTTGTTTCGTTTGAATTCAAGTTCCATGTTTGCCTGCACTGCATTTTCTGACCTTGCCACATCAACCTGAACTGAGTGATCAATAACAAGATCTACAGGAACCTGCACACATCATTATTTTTCATCATGTACCATCGCTTAAAACAGTTCTCGTGGCACTTACAAAATGAACAGCTCAAAATAAACATTGCTTTGATTAGTTCAATAGCATCGTTAAGAATAATTATATAACTCACCAATGGATTAATTTTATTAGAATTACCACCAAGATTGTTCATAGCATCTCGCATGCAGGCAAGATCAACAACAGCAGGAACACCGGTAAAATCCTGATAAACAGAGAACATCATTAAACACAACCATTCCTACAAATGCAAACTCACATTCAAATTTTTTTAACTCATTATGATTACAGCAAATCACACCATTGTAAAAAAGTTCGGATTCAGAGCAAACCTGAAGCAGCACTCGAGCTGGCTTAAACGGAATCTCAACTTGTTTGGGAGATGTGTTCTCCCAATCAATGATCTTCTCGACATCCTTACTCTTAACTTGAAACTCATCGCAGTTACGTATCGCGGATTCAAGAAGTATTTTAATAGAGTAAGGAAGTTTATCTGCACAACAAGTATCAATCAAAATCTCAAATCGATCAAAACCTAAAACAGCCTCTGTTTGGTTGAAGAGAAAACGCAAGAAAATAAACGAAAGTGAAAACAGAGCTTCGATTTCTATCCTTTTCTCTACTATAAGTTGACCGATTTGAGTAATCAGTCAACCACCTCCAGATTAGCTCAAAAACGCACAGATTCATTTCACAACATTAATCTTCATTTCTTTTCCTGTCATCTCTCCGAAACGAAATCCAAAATCTAAAGAGAAAAAATAAGTTTTAAAACAGTGATCAAAAGAAAGAACTGACCGATCCTTGGATCATCGAGAGCAGGTAAACTATAGTATTTCCCGAATTCACCACCACCTGGCTTCTCCAAAGTCTTCAAAATGCTGTTGAAAGGATTCTCTGTAGCTAGAATTAAGTTCAAACAAAAAAAAAACAACAGATTCAAAATCAGTTCGTTAAGTAACTAACCGGGACTTTTCCAAGTCCAGCAAAACGAAAACCGGAGAGAAGATTAAGAAATGGAAGCTAATATTATTAAACTACCCATAGCAATGATCCAGGAAAAGACTGATTGACGAAAGCGAGATCTAGAGAGTGTGCGCGAGGCGTGTCTCGGTGGGTAGGTGAGCCTTCGTTTCTCGGGAAGTAGATGTTATGCGAGCTCAAAGTCTGGCAAAGCAAAAAAAAAAATTATATTGGACGTATTTTAGTGTATAAAATCTATATTACCATTTTACTAATACATAATAAATTTAAATATTATAATTTTTTAAAATTTTATTTTAAAAATTATAGGAGCAGGAAAAAATTATGTTTGGTGTAATGTCAATTATATAAAATTTATATATTAGTTTTGTTAATAAATAAATTTAAAAAATTGTAAACTTTGACATTCATTTATAACATATAAATATTATATATTACAGTACATAAATATATAAACCTAAAAATATATTTACAAAAGCAGAACAAAACCTTTTGAGGAAAAAGTAAAATTTGGAATCAGGGGAGATGCAATGTACAATGCGGCTTGTTTTGTCGTATATTCTGAGGTGCTCATTACTTTTTAGTACTGAGTTTTTTTTATTTCCAAGGTGGGCTCGTGCTCGGCGCTCTCCTCCCTCCCACCGCCGTCCAATTTTTATGTTGTCAGATTGTTCTGGCGGAGATCAGCTTCGGGGGCTTGTCATTTCAATCCAAATCAAATCTCCCAACGACCCGTGTCTTTCACTCGTTCTTATCCTTTGATTTTTCTTTCGTAGACTGATATTATTACTTTATCTAGATTTTATTAAATAAAAGAAAATCCATGCACGTAATGATTAAGCATTTATTTGACTGACTATTTTGCAAAATCAGGATTTTGTATTTGGAATAAAAATCATTTTTATAAAACAGTTATGTTAAAATTTTTATATTTAATAAAAATATAAAATAATTAAATAAAAATTATATAAATAACTTCACTGATATATTATGTATAAAATAAAAGATATTTTTTTAATAATTATTACATATTAATGTTTGATATTTTTTATTAAGTTTCACGATCTTACATAATATTAATTGCTAAATCAATACCAAAGTCTCACTTTTCAAAAAAAAATTAAAATTTCGAATGATTTACTTTTTAATAAAAAATATTAACAAACTTTTAAAAAAATCATATGACTTTTTATTTTAAGTTTCGTTTTTTATTTCCATTTGGTAGAAAAAAAAAACAAGAGGTGGTTGGTTTTGAGATCTCGTAAAAGTGGGATTTGAGAAATAATTCTACTGTAAAGAGCATTACTTTAATCCTTTAATTTATTAAAATTAATTATTTGATTAATTATTGTGAAAACTCTCATCAAATAAAAAAATTATTATAAATATAAAATTGTAAAAATATAAAAATATATTATAAAAGTTTTAAAACTTTTGGATGGCAGTAGCCCTATTGGCTCTCATTCCCTCCGCCTCTTTGTACCCTGATTATATTGTTTTGAGTAATTGTAGTTATTTAATCATAAACAGATACACGACAATTATACATTAAAATAATAATATTTAAATTAATCTTAAAAATAATCTAGATTCTCATGTTCGTATATTTACACAATACCAAAAAATTTTGATAGTTTTGCTCTCTTTTTTTTATTATATTTAATAAAATGACAAGCAAGAAGAAAAATGTCACATGTCACCCATGAACAAAGAGTTACGCCTTTGAAAGTGCTACCTTTCTTCACGTCTCTTCTAGCAATTGTTTTACAAATTTAAAGACAGTTTGATATTTTCTATTCATGTTCGAATATGACGTGATTTTGATTATGTGCTCGATTTTATATCACCTATTTTTATTTATTTATGTTTAAATATGACGTGACTGGATTGTATAATCAAGTAATTTATTTTGCATTTCCTATTTACATATTAATTATTAAAATTAAAATGTTCTTTTCGCCTCTCATTGTTATTAAAACGAAGCAGCCAACAAATACCATTTTTCCAGTGATTTCTTCAAAATCTGAATATTTTTTTATGATTATTTTATTTGGTAGGGGTGAGTAAATGTAAATCGAATCGAACAATCTAACCGAATCAAAATAAGTTCGATTTTTTCGATTCAGTTAGTTTAGTTTTTTGGATAATTTGATTAGAATAGTTTGATTATTAAAATTAATTCGGTTCGGTTTCAATTAGAAAAATTTATAACCGAACTAACCAAACTTAAAAAAAGGTATTACAGGAATTTTACATAAAAAATAAATCATAAACCTAATCTCTTATCCTCTTTAGTTCCTCTTTAATTATATGAATATCCATCTTATTTATTATAATTTTTTATCATCATTTTTAATATTTTTTAATATTGATTTATTAAAAAATAACATAAATAAATATATACAAACAAAAAAATTTATCAAGTTCGGTTTTTGAAAATCGAACCGAACTAACTGAATTAGTTCGATTTCGGTTAATTCGATTATTTGTATAGTTCGGTTCGATTTCGGTTATTTTTAAATATGAATTCGATTAGCTCGGTTATTAGATATCTAAAACTGAATAAATGAAAATAACCGTTTGTACACTCCTATTATTTGATAATGAAATGTGTTTAATTTAAGAAAATTCCATTCATGAGAAACTTGATCATTCTCTGTTCACTTATTATTTTGGTCAGCCCTACTTCTGTAGACACCAAGTCAAGTTTGATTTTCGTAGACAATGCCAAGTAAAGTTGTAATTAAATGAATCATAAGAATAATAATTCGATTGTATGTACAAAAAAATAAAACAGATAACATATGTCAATTTAGCTACAATTGCAAATCTTTTTGTACATTATTTTCATGATCTCGTGATTCTTTGATCATTTTTATGCAATCGCTTAAGTTTAATAATTCAAGTATTTAAAAAATAAAAAATCATATAAACATAATAACAATCGATACAATAATTGTAATTTATTATTTCATTGATGTAAAGTATAAAAAAAAGAAAAAACCATACAAAAGCTTTTTTTTTCTTTTACCAAGTTGGAACCAAAATTAAATGTTATGCAATCACAATTTGGTTAAAATTCATTTCTATATATCAATATAATCTCAAAATATGGAGATAACATATTTAACAATATCATATGTTAATTCATTCATTAATAATACGAGAAAATTATTAAATTTTTTACTTGGTTAGTGCAGGAATAGAGCTACTCTCGTAGTTCCTTTTTTTTTTTTGGTTCTTAATTTTTAATTCCCCACTTTCCATCCACAGCAGTGACGAAAACCAGTGGACTACTGCCCACGACTTCACGAGGTTGGTGGAAAGTTTGTGACACATTTTCTTCGTTAAAAGCTTAATTAATTATAATTATACTTTGTAAATGGCTTACGAATTGCAGCACAAGATATGCAGCCCCCAGGTCATTGTTTAGCTTACCCACCATTAAAAATGTGAGAGAAAATAAAAAACATAGCATTGTTTAAGCATTTTATTTTTAGTCACGCTTGAATTTCCATTGGAGAGCAGACTGCAATTTGGAATTATACTAAGAGTGAACAAAATCAGAGGTGGTTAGGCTCAGATTTTTTCTTCTACTCTTTTGAAACAAGAAGAAGAAGAAGAAGAAGAAGAAGAAGAATCATTACATCAGCAAATCTTTTCTTATTTCATCGACAATCGACACAACAATACCAACTGCATTTAATTTAAAATCAATCAATAATAATTTTTTATATTATTCAAAATTTTAAAATCGACATATAACTTAAAATCAATTGATATTGAGAATTTTCGAATTTGCTTCACTAAATCTTCCCCTACTAAACAAATATAGATTTGTAATTACTTTATATATAGTCTCTTTGATGAGGACATATATGTTCCCTGAATTGGGAGGCAAGTAAAGATTTTCTAGCTGCTTCATTAATTCCTCTAAACTTCCATTTTCTCTATGCTTCTTCCCTCCAAAATTCTGAAAGAATATTTGCAAAATTTGCTGCTAAATGTGATAATAATTTTGGGGTTTCGATCAATTTACTCGAAAGCTGTTATAACTTCTTTTTTGAGGTTAAAAAAATGTAATTAAATTTTAAAAAACTCGTATTCAAATATTTGATTTATTGATTTGTATATAATTCCCTACTTAAATAATAAGATTTGAAATCTCTTATTCAAAATAAAAAAACCTTAATTATCAATCTAATTAAAAAAGTATTAGCATATCTTCTCTTTTTGTTTTAAATGTTCGTTTGTTTTTATTTTTATGAAAAAAAAAAAAAGAAACAGAGAGAACATATCTTTCGGATAAATCAAGTCAATAAATTAATAAACATATACGCAATATTCAAATAAAAAAAAGGGAATAAAAATTAGCATGCAAGCGTGAAGAGGGAGAAGAAGCTGTAATTTTGAAGGAATCATTTCCACACCTAAAATTCCTTTTTTAAGCGTGACGGAAAGACATAAGAAAAAGATGGACATGGACAAGTCCTTGATCGAAGCTTTGAAGGATGTATGTATCATGTTCCAATGGTGATGGTTGTGGTCATCCACGGTTTAGATGCTGCATCATTTCTTCCATCAATGGCATCACCATCTTAATTATTAAATTAATGACGTGCAAGATTTCGTCGCTGCCTTCTTTTGATTTTATGCACTTTTTTTTTTCTGAAAAAAAATTGAAATAAAACTAATCTCAAACAAAGTTTTTTTTTTTTTTTGTATTTGCATTTTAAGTTATTATTTTTCGTTTAATTGATTTTTTGACAAATTAAAAAAACGAAAAATGGAAATTAAACAGATGAAGTAGGCGTCAACTAATTATTTCAACATAATTATGGAATAAGATTAGGAATAATGAAAGCTTTTGTTTTAAAATTTTTTCAAGTGAAAAATTAGAAAAGTTTCCTGGTTTTTATATATGTTTGGTTGGGAGGATAGAATAGCCATTCATTCCTATTCTTACTCTTTTTTTAATACTTAATTTGGTTAAAAGGAATAACTATTTATTAGGATGATCATTCAAGGAGATGAGGAAATAGTCAATACCAAGATTCCTTGATATTGGATATTCCAAAAAGAAAGAAATAAAGTAAAAATATTAATAGACAAAAATGTGCTTCATTAATTTAAAAAATTGTCATATTATATTTATTTTGTACAATTTCTTTCTTTCTTCCCAACTACCTTTCTTATTCTCCCACTAAATTAAAATGAATTTAAAATTTAAAAAATAAAAATTTAAAATAAATTTTAAATAAAAAGGTTTATGTTTTAATTATATATTATAAAAAGTTAATATTTTAAAATTAAAAATTAAATGGAAATTTTAATTATATTTTTATATTTTTAAAAAATAATAAAATTAATGTTTTAATTATAAATATTTTAATTTAAAAATGATAATAAATGGTATTTTTGTTATTTATCATTTATTTTTAATTATTCCTAAAACTATTCCTATTGATCAAATATTATAAAAATTCATAATAACAATTTTTACCCTATTCTATTATCATGAAACAATTTCTTAATGTCTGTTTGACTTAACTTTTTTTTAATTTATCTACCTCTTAAATACAGAAGTCAGGTCAAATAAAATTTTGATAAGTTATTAAAAAATTTAGATTATTTTTTAAAGAACAAAATAAAAAAAAATTCAAGAAAAGCTATAAAGCGGAGCTTTCTCTTCTCTTCTTTAAAAAAACATAAAAAAATTTTTATTTTTGTTTCAAAAATGTCCTCTCATCTATTAAAAATAATCCCTACATTACATTATAAAAAAATCCTTTATGACAATTTTAATCAAAATTATAATTTATTAAAAAAACTTATAAAAATAAATTTATCAAATAATTTAAACTTAATTTTAAAAATTATGATTTTTTATAAAAATTTTATAATAACTTTTAAATTAAAAAAATTAAATCAAACAAAATTTATTTTATCCTTACAAAATAACTATTTTATTTCCACTCGATTTCATTTTGATGGACCATACACACTCTTGGGAGCATCATTCATTATTTCTTGACATAAAAGGTCCTTTGTGTTTGAAATGTACAAAGATGATCCGTGTTTCTTTCCTTTCTTCTCTGACCAATACAGAAGAAGATTTTTTCCACTTCATTTTTTTTATTGTTAAACGGGAAATTATCATCATTATTAAGGTGACCACGTAGCCATCTGTTCATTACAAACCTATCTAAGGAAACAAATAATGTGAAAATCATTTGTTTTTACGTTTTAAACATGTTTAATACTTTTTAATATGAAAAAGTAAAAAAAAATTATAAAGAATTAAAATATTAAATATCTAAAAAGAATTCATCTTAAGACATGTCGGTAAAAAAAAAAAACTCAACAACCAAAATTTGAGATTCTAAACTATTTGGAGCAAGTAGGTCAGCAGCCTTGCTTATTTCCCGGAAATTATCCATGCTGCTGACAAATGGAATCATCAACACATCCCAAACTTTTTTATTTATGGCAACTTTTCATTTTTTTTTCCTTTTTTTTGGTATTATTACTATCCAGAATAGGCAAAGAACTACAAAAAAAGAAAAAAAGGAGCTTGACCCAAAATTTGAATGATAGTTCAAAGCTTTAAATACCTACATATACATAGGCAATGTCACAGTCATTCAACCGAAAACAAACAAGGCCAACTTTCCTGGGAAATTGTGTTGATGAAAATTCGGTGCCAAAAACGAGTTAAGACGAAAAAGAGAATCCAGAGGTTGGTTAGTTGGGAAATAGTATCAGACAAGGAAAAATAAAAAGAAAAAGAAAAAGAAAAAGAAACCCTTTTGGGTTTTTGTCAACGACAGAGAGATCCAAAGGCAAAAATAAATAAATAAATAAATAATTTTGAGACAGAGATTTTGGTTAATTGAACGGATCTGTGTTTGAGGAACAAGGTTGTTGTGGTTCAAGTGGCTCCAATCAGTTACCTATAATTCTCACCGCCTAAAAGTCTAAATTGAGCAGCCTCATTAATAAGCTCACAACAATATCAAAATAAAATATATTTCATCTGTTTTATAATTTTTAAAAATATCTTAATATGATTATTTTATATTTTATATTTAAAATATATTAAAATAAAATTTTATTTTAATTATATAAAAATAAAAAATAATTAATTAAATTAATGTATAATTTATTCAAATTTAATCCTTTATCATTTCAATTCGTCGCAAAAAAAAAAAAAATTCAAACAAGTCCTATCAATTACCATATGATTCAAAGTCTAAAACGTATTAATAAGTGTCCTGAAATATCAAAAGAAAAAATAAAATACCTTTCAATCGTTATATTTTGTTTTTTAAGATATCTTAATATGAAAATATTTTATTTTAAATATTTAATATTTTTTAAATATAAAAGTTATATATTTTAAAAATAACACAAAAGTAAATTAACATAGTGAATCGAATTGGTAAAAAAAAAAAAATCAACTAAGGTTTAAGTTTGTACCACTTGTACAAATGTGACGAATCACATGAGCTAAAAATAAATAAATAAAAAATTGAGGAAAATTCTCTCTCTCTCTTGCTTTAATGGAAAACGAGTGATCCATCATCCATCCTACGTCGATGAGTCCATGCTAGATTTTCAAAAGCTCAAAAAAGAAGCTTCTTTCCTGCACCTCTCTCGTGGTCTTTTGACAATGAACACTATTACCAATTAATTTAAAATTAATAATATTATTTAATTTTATTAAATTAAAAGGAGAGAAAGAGAAAAGAGAAAGGAAAGAGAGATTTTCTTCCATCCACAAGACAGAAATTTTCATGTTTCAAAGAAAACAGGTAGAGAGAGAAAGAGGGTTGCATCAAAGAAATTGAAGCTTTAAATACGAGTTGGTTGATTTGCTCTCTGGGCCATCTCTTAAGCACGAAGCATACCCTTTCTCTTCTCTTTGTTGTTCTTTATATATATAAGCTTCTTCTTAAACCCTGTTCTTTGTAGATCATCAAAACCTGTTCATTTCCGGTTCTCATTTGAAACCATACCAGAACCCAAAGAGGAAAAAAGGAAAAAAGATGGATTATTATCACTACCCATCTCGTTTTTCTTTGTCTTCATTGTCTTTGTTTGGAGATTTCGTGGAAAAGGTTAAAGATTTTTTCAATTTTGCCGTTTCTGCCATCATTGGTAACATTTTCTCTGCGATCTTAACCTTCTTCTTTGCATTAGGTTGGTTTCTTTATCTCTTCTTCTTTATGCTACTCCATTATTGCTTCTAGTTTTCTTTTTTCTTTTGGATTTCTCGTGGCTGATCGAATTTATAACTTTTTTTTTTTGGAATTGAAAGCCATTTGATTCTTGATCTATTCACGGTCCTTGATGTGGGTTTTTTTGTAATAAATTGAATTTGGCTTCTTTTGTTCTTCTTTCCTGCTATTAACTCATGTGATATGTTCTATTCTTTTTAAAATTTTGTTTTTTTTATGTAAGTATCATATTTATTTTATAGTAATCATTATCATTTCTCCAATATTATTGTATGGATATAAGATAAATCTAATTATGTTGCTGTTCCAATTTTGTTGGATTGTAATAATATGAAATGTTCTGCGTGCAGACAAAGCAGTTTGGACATTAATTTGTCTTATATTTATTTCCAAATACAGCTAGAATTAATGACATGTTGTTTGGTTTCTTAGAATTTTAACATGTAGAACGCTTTAATGCCTGAAGTTAACTCTTTTTATACTCAAATTTTTGCTCAAGAGATTGACTTTTTTGTCTGCAGTGGGCACTTTCTTAGGGGCCATGACCGGGGCTTTGATAGGACAAGAGACGGAGAGTGGGTTTGTTCGAGGGGCTGCAGTTGGGGCCATATCTGGAGCAGTTTTCTCAATCGAAGTCTTTGAATCTTCTCTTGTTCTTTGGCAATCGGACGAATCCGGGATCGGATGTTTGCTTTACTTGGTGAGCACTTTTGTTTATTACCCTGGTTTTTCAGGTTTGGTTGCTAGTTTCTAAGTTAATGGAAAGAGGGATTAGAGAAAAACACTTGATTGTTCTAAATTTATAAGTTCGTGATACCATTATTGACAATTTTCAACCTTCACTTTTGAGTTATAGTAAGCCTTGTAGGCAATCTAACTCATTTTCCTGCAAATTCTGCAGATTGACGTCATTGCAAGCCTTCTCAGTGGGAGGCTTGTTCGTGAACGAATTGGTCCAGCAATGCTGAGTGCAGTCCAAAGTCAGGTGATATGCTGTGCAAAATGATAGTAGTCTCTATGCTAGAAAGTGGTGGTTCCATCAAATGGCAATTTGCTTATGATTTCAGTTTCTGTTATTAGATGGGAGCTGCTGAAACAACTTTCGAGGAGGTCCAGAACATCTTTGACACTGGTGGTGCTAAAGGATTGGCTGGTGATTTGGTTGAAAAAATCCCAAAGATCGTAATCACAAACAATAACAATGTAGATGCTTCTGGGGAAAAAGTTTCCTGTTCAGTTTGCCTTCAGGTCCGACCATGCTGTGTTTTGCGTTTTCCTCCATTCTTAGTAAAATCTAGTTGCATAAGAAGCTTATTTAATTGACATTCGGAGTTATCTTTATGCAGGACTTTCAGCTTGGAGAAACAGTCAGGAGCTTGCCACAGTGCCATCACATGTTCCACCTGCCTTGCATTGATAAGTGGCTTCTTAGGCATGGTTCTTGTCCATTGTGCAGAAGGGATCTGTAATTTTATTTTATTTTTGGTAAATTATACAATTAGAAAGAGCTCTTTGTATTTTATTTATACGGTCCTTTCTTGCCAGGGCTTGTGCATTTGTTCATCAAATGCTTGCCTACTCTGTCTCTCTGGGTAGTCTACCTAACATCATCTTGCAGGATTGAACATTGTACTCGATTAGCCCTATGTATAAAGTTTTTGATTTACAGTTCTGAAACTTCAAATCTCATATCTCGATAACAATGTAGATTTGATCAGGGTGTTGGTATTTCATTTCAGTTCTCATGAGGTTTCCTCCTGGATTGAGACCTCCAGTTTTATGATTATATTAATTCTAGGCAACCGATATGGTTCAGAACTGATTTCTGCTTCTTCTCGACACTGAAAGTCATAGGCAATTTTGGGTGTTTAAACAGTTTAGGAAAGAATCATGGCAAGGATGATATACTTTTTCTACTTCACTGAATATTTGTTTTTACCGTTTACACAAGTTCATCAGAGGAACGCCGACAGTATGGGAGTTGGAACTTAATCATCGGATCCTACTTTTGTTTCAGGATATTCAATCATGCAAAGGCTAGATGACACATTAACTCTGAAAACAGTTTTCAGATCTAACTTGTCAGTCTCATTTATGAAAAAAACTGCAGGGACAACCATTTTAAATTCTTGCATTAAATACTTGTATGGAAGCCGAGGCAGGAGTTGGTGAAGGTATTGTTTTCTAAGTCTTAGGCTCTTTGCTTGTGAGAGAACGTAAACTGAAGCAGGTTAGACCAACATCTTGAATTATATGCCCCAAAGAATGGGTCTAAAAACTTTATCTTCTCTGACTTCCAGGACCTGGCCGGTGTCAATGTTGTCAAACATATTCATAAAACAAAGTGGACCTGGCAAGAGAGAAAATATGTTAACGTAGGATTGCTTAAGATACCAACCAAGCCTGCCTTAGAAACGAGATCCTTTGTCAAGTCACTCCCCGCAGAACTATGTGACCAAGCATGTTGGGGAGTAAATTGCAGAGTACAGGAACAGATGCAAAACCATTTGAACAAAGAACAGAAAAAGTATTAACTCGTGGCCAACCAAGCAGCTTCCCACATTAAAATCTTGATGTACATTTACAATTTGAGCTTATTGCCTATTGGCAATGGCGTCCCCTAGTTGCAAAAAAATAAAAATAAAAATAATAGAATAAATATAGGCGAAATTTGTTGGTTTTCACCTACTTCACTTCGTGCATTTAGTTGTGGTTTGGATGTGCCAATCCCACCTCATCATAAAAAAGAAAGTTACATCTGGGTCTACCAAAGATGAAGGGTCTAAATCTGGTAGATAAAATTGTGTACCTAATGGAAACCCTTTTTTATGTTTTTAGTCAGAAAGAGATTGTTATTCAAATGAATTCATTCATCAAACTAGAGGAAGAAGAAGAAGAGGAAGGAGAAGACTAAAGATCATTAAGGTTTATTTCTTATAATAAAAATGGTGTTCCTTGCAAAATATTTTTCCTCCCTATAACCATGTGATCAGTTTCACATGATTCATTTCCTGATGAATTTCTTCAAGATTGTGCCTTCAGTCTTGGGGCAATGTTCTAGCAGTCAAAGTTCAGGAGGGTTCCATGAAAAAGGAATGGTTTTAAGAAGAATTCTAATAAATTGGCCAACTGATCATCAAATTTCATAAAAATTTTCAATGAAAAGAAATCTACCATGTTTTCTTTCCCTTCTATTTGCTCATTTTATGTTTAAGCTTAAACTTTTTCTTGTCAAGAGCTTGTAAGAAAAGAAAGATTCCAAGCGTGTGTAATTTTCCAGACATATTCTGATAAACAAGATCATGGGTTCCATCCGGATAAAGTAGACAGTAACTCACATTCCACTCAACTGACAAAGATTGTAGAATCTGATTAACATAAATTAGCCTGGCATCATCTTTCCAGGTTTGTGTCAATTGATTTTAGATTGAATTCTCGTGGAATTCAAGGATACTTTAACTTCAATGGTTTGACCTTGCTATTGATGTTAAAACCTTGCTCAAACAGGACAACCCGTGAAACTATCAACAAAAGATCCAATTTAAGGTATGGGTTTAAAACTGGCCAAAAAAGTAATGGCATGGGTTGAAACTTGTCAGCAGAATTAGCTAGAGAATCTGACAACCCAAGAAATTGCAATCAACAAAACCTCCAAAACTGAAACGTAATTGATAATGAAGTCAATAGATCAAAACAATCACAAAAGGGCATCAAATGGCTTAATCGAACTCGCTTTTAATCGTAATCCAAGTAAATCACACCATTAAATTATGATAATTAATTGCTTGGTCCATCATGATCTCCCACTTAAATCGATTTTTTGTGGAGTCTTCTTATCTGGACCCTTTAGAATCATGTTCGCTTGCATCAGTGACAGTAACTCAATCCCAGGAATCATGCACTGAAATGAAGAAGAAAACAAAAATGTGATGCAAGGAACAGCTCGGACCTGATGGACATTTGTGGATTTTTCTTGTCTGTTGTGATTACTCGTCAGTTTTTTAACTCAAGAACATGGAGATTCTACGCCCTTCCCTCTTTGTCAAACAATGCATGGCATGAAAAATTTTATGTGTTATTTGGCCTATGTGCCGTCTCAAAAGAAGAACGAGTCCACGATGACATGGAGAGGGACTCCTTAACATATATATATATATATATATATATATAGATTTCTGTTTGAAAATAAGGTTTGCCGGCAGGGAGATCAATCCTTTCCCATATTCCTCTGCCTGCCTCTTTTCAGTCAAGGAATATATTCAGAGCAGAAGGAAATTAAATAAAAGTCTTCCTGGATAATGAACCGATGGTAGAAATGGAGGTAATTTAATAAAATCTTGGGGTTTTGGTGTTGGGACATTTTACTTATTTATTTGCAATGGTCAAGAGATTTCGGTTGCTAGGGGGTTCTGAAACATCTGGTCATGCTCATAGTAATAAGCAAATGTGGGGAGTTCTCATCATTGCCATCATAGCAGTCTTAGTGGGATCCTCGTTGTTCTTCTTTTGCAGAAGAAAGCTTAGCCGAAGATGGAGCCGTAAAGGTTAGACTCAGACCTCTTGTGAGGATCAGCAGTTTGTTTCAAATGTCTGTCAGTTTTTGTAGGTTCTAACAACTTTCAGAATGTCAAAAACAGGAGGTCTGAAAGCTGAGAAATTAAGGTTGAGGCGTTTCCAGCTGGAGGAGCTGGAGAAGGCTACCAGGAATTTCAGTGCAGACTGTTTGTTGGGGTCTGGTGCGTTCGGGAATGTCTACAAAGGAATCTTTGAGGCTGAAGGTACGTTAGCAATCAAGAGAGCTCACGCCGAGTCATACCAAAGCGTTGAAGAATTCAGAAATGGTAAACCACCCTTAACTCTACATGCATAGTTTAATTTATCTTGATCCTGGAATCTGGATAATTGGTTAGTGTGTTTTTACTGGTTTCTTGAAACAGAAGTGAGGCTTCTTTCGACAGTCAATCATCCAAATCTCATAGGTTTGGTGGGGTTTTGTGAAGAACCTGGTACGCTAATTGCGCCCTCAAGTCATCCATGGATTAATCAATTTGTCTCTAAGTTAGTACTAAGAAAATCTAAGACAGGGAATATATTTTTTAACAGGACCAAAAGGTGCAAAAGTATTGGTTTATGAATACGTACCACATGGTTCATTACTTGAGTACATCATGGGTAAGTTCCCACTTGTTTCATGTCACAAAAACAGCTTTTCGCAGCGACAAGAAACCAATAAAAAATCAAAGGAAACAGACAAATATTCAATGGGTTAAAGAAAAGCTCATGTTTTGCTCACTGTTTGGAGTGTAGGAAGAGGAGGAAGAAACTTGACGTGGAGGCAAAGAGTAAACATAGCTATTGGAGCAGCAAAAGGTAGATTTTCATGGTACAAAAGCAGCATAAACTATCGTTAACAGAGTTACCTGCTGAAGTTAAACCTTTTTTTTATTGACAGGCATAGCTCACTTACATGATGGGATTAGGCCTAGCATAATCCACCGTGATATAAAACCAAGCAACATCTTGATTGGAGATGGGTTCGAACCCAAGGTCTCAGATTTTGGACTAGTGAAATTGGGTCCAGTAGGAGACCAATCCCATGTTAGTAGCCAGATCAAAGGAACGCCAGGATACCTTGATCCTGCATATTGCACAAGTTTTCATTTGAGTCCTTTTAGTGATGTTTATAGCTTTGGGGTTATCCTTCTGCAACTCGTTTGTGCCCGGCCGGCTGTTGATTCAACTAGAAACCAACCTAATTATCATATCATTGACTGGGTTAGTTTATCCAGTTCTAACTTTGCTTTGTTCTAGTTGTGAGTAAGCTGTCGATTTAGACACTAAAAACATGTACTGAAGTCAGCTGTTGAAAATTGCAGGCAAGGCCCAGTATAGAGAGGGGCAGCATCGAAGAAATCCTTGATGCTAGTCTTTTATCAGAGCCATGCAATATGGAAATGATGCTGGAGATGGGAGAACTTGGACTCAGATGTGTGGTGAAAATGCCTAAAGACCGGCCTACTATGACTCAGGTCTTTCAAGAACTAGAAGATACACTTTATTCAGTTGACAACTCCATCAACAAACAGCCCTGGAGAAGCTCCCGGAGAACAATATTTGGCAAGTTTTCTCGACCAACAGAGCAAGGGCATCGTAGATCATTAGACCAGGACTACTCTCAAAGCTTTGTGAGCATAGATGGTGTTGGATTTCAAAAGTTTCGTGTTGAGATGGATAGTGTTTCATTCCAAAGCACCAGCCTGAGATGTTTTGAGATCAACAGTGTTAGTGTTGATGTTGATAAGAACAATTTAAGAGGAATAAGTGACGAGACAGGTAGAGAAAGAGATCGGTTAGACAAGTGACTTTATGTTTTCAAGGTATAGGAAACCTCATTGTGTTGATATCATTGCCACAAGACATCTGGTATTCGCCATTAAAGGAAAGATCATAGACAACAAATCCTCTTTCTTTCCTTTTCTTTCCGTGTTTAGGTGGATGAAAGAATAAATCATGCTCTCCCTTTGTAATGTTAAAAAAAAAAAATCATGATCTCAGAATCAGTCAGAATTTGGTGAAACTTTTGATTCTTTTACCATCAGGGAAAGACTATTAATACTTACAATTAGCTAATTAAGCAACAATATAGCTTGCTATAAACATAATTCCTGAGCGAGCTGCTTAAGGACTATCTTATTATGGAAACTCTATTTTCTGAGAACTGCAAGAATAGAAGGCCTAAGATAATGAGTTCTTTTCTAGTTTTCCGTTCTT
This sequence comes from Theobroma cacao, assembly GCF_000208745.1. Lineage (NCBI taxonomy): Eukaryota > Viridiplantae > Streptophyta > Magnoliopsida > Malvales > Malvaceae > Theobroma > Theobroma cacao. The sequence continues at coordinate 553,949 of NC_030850.1, forward strand.
CCTATTCTCAGCCACTTCAACTCCAGAGATACGAGCTCATTTCTTTGACATAGCTTGGTTCACTTTCCTTCTCATCTTTGGCTGCCTCGGCAGTTTCGCAATATGTCACAAGGTCAGCATACATTTTTACAGAAGCCTTTGAAAACTCAGCCAAGGACCCAAAAACTGAATAAAATCCAGTTTGAAATCCTTTCACTGTTATCTGCTGTGTCTCTTCCATGCTAGCATGGTGTTTTACCTTCTCAGCATCTATTCTTTTCCTGAACATATCCAACAGATTTTTTCTTTCTGCCAAATACTCAATCCGATTCCGCACATCTATTTCTAATTCCTGCTCAGAGAGTTTTGAACCAAGAATCCTGCTCTCTGTTCTCTGGAATGCTAAGACCTTCCTCTCAAGTTCTTTGGCAAGTCCATCGACCTTCCTCTTCTGTTTTTGCTCCTCACCTTGTTGAACCCAAAGTGCCCGGATATCCTTTCCAAAGCTTTTCAATGCACAAATTACAGCCTCATTTGGCAACTTATCCAAGCTAGCTAACCATTTATGACAGGTTGCCAGCAATGGTGGTCCATTAACTCCTACTGCTGGGCCTGAGGACCTATTCTTTGAGCAGAATTCAACTTCAGGGGCAATGAACTTGGAAAGCCATCCACTGAGAGCTTCAATGTATGCCTTTTGTGCAGACAAATATGCTAAAAAGCAGGAACGCCAATTATGAAGTTCTGCCTCAAGCTGAAGAGTGGCAAGACGGTGAGAGTCACTGCGAAGCTTTCCATAAGCAGGACAGTTGAAAGACGCAACTTCAAACATGATTCGGTTTTGGTTTTCATGTGATTCCAACATTATCTTCCAGTTCCCCATTAGGCTGCAGAGGAGAAGAAATGAAGATTATCACACTGATAAATCTGATACATGTGAACAATTTTTTGTCATTTACTTTCATACCCATGTAGCAGCTCAATAAGTTGTGGCTGCAACTCTTCATCTCTCAGTTTTTCAATTCTTTCAGAGATTGTTTCCGCACTTCGTATTGCTACCAATATTCTGCTATGCAAGTCTTTTACTTCTGCTCTAGTTTTGTCCCCAGCATAGAGGCGATTTTGTTTAGCATTACGTTTTCTCATTTGAGAACATTTTTGCTCATAAGTTTTCCTGGTCTGGTCTGCAGCCTGAGCATGTGAAGTATAAGATGTTAGGGAGCTATAGCAAATGTTTACAAAAACTTGAACTTCGAATGTACTCAAGTACTCAAAAACTGATTTTAATTAATGCAAATTCAACATCTCATATCATATATATAATTAAACATGGAAGCAAACTTGCTAGACTCATTATGTCAGAGGCATTTACTGGTTGTCTAACTGACTATCCGCATGAACACTGAGAACATTCTTGTGTAAATCAAGCAGTTTATATCATTTGTTATATGAAATAGTTTCTACCAGCTGACCAGTTCAACTACCAGCATGCACATTGCTAGATGCTAAAAGCCAGAAGACTCAGAATTATCACAAAGAGGAGCGACACGCGCAAGTTATTGAATGGCGTCAACTGTCCATTGTAAATAATGTAAGACGATAGAAGTGGTTCATGTGAAAAAGTAAGATGAAAGGAAACATTCAAAAAATGTGTCTGTGAGAGAGATGGTTTCCATATTTGGCTAGCAATCGAATTATGTTTATAGTACCTTCACCTCCTCGTAAAGTTTCTTTTCCCAAGCATACAACCTTCCTAGGGTCAGTGAATGGCTTCCAGATTCCATTCCTCCATAATCATCAAACAAATCAGTCTTCAATTCTGCCCATGTAGAAGAATTTCTGGAACTAGATGAAAGGAGGCTTTTACAGGATGAAGATCGGGACAATGGAGACCGGCTCCAAGAAATTGACCGAATTAGTTTATTCGAGCTCTCTGCACCCAGAAAGCAAGTTAAACAATTACACAAACTAATGTAAAGCAAAAAATTTATATGCACAGACCGTGGAGCAGGTAACATTATTCAAAAGAAATGGAAGAGAGCTCTTTGATTTCATATTCCTAATACAGAGGTCTTCTAGGTAATAGCATGGACATATCAATCAACCTCTCCTGTTATATGAAAAAAATTACCAATTCTTACTCTAAGACTGTATGGAACAGCAACAAATTATAGCCTCAAACAACAGCATGAACCCTTTTAGCATTCAATTTGCAAGCAGAGGATACAAAAACACCTAAATATTTCTAAGAACATCACAGGGAAACTAGCAGCATATTCAAGAAACAGAAAATGACATAGAGTGAAAACAAAGTTTAAGGGAAAGAGACAAGATAAACCCACCTTTGAGTTCCTCCAAACCAGATTGCAGCTGAACTCTATTGGCCTCTAACATTCTACAGACATCCAAACCAGAATCATAAGCTCTAAGGAAATGGTCTGCAATATCCTTCAACGCTTCCAACAACTCCCTCTCATTTGTGGGTGTATTAATCATTCTGAAACTATTTTTGTCCCCCTGGCTTACTTTTGCATCATGATCATCCCCATTTCTCACATCTGTATTCTGACTCTCCTCATCACCACCATCAGCAATTTTCACGTTCTCATCCTTTCTCTCACTCACAACTCTCTCTCCATCCTCTTCCAGGTCAGGAATTCCCTCTTTCTCTCTCACCACTCTCAGTTCCTCATCAGAACTGTCAGTAAAGCTACTCACCACCTCTGTTCTCATTCCATCAAAAGGGTTGAAGAAATCCCACGCAAACGCCTTTTCTGGTGATGGCATTGCCGGTGGAGCCTCTTCACCATAAAAGTGCTCGCAAACTACCTCATCTTCTTCCTCTTTACTCCCTCGCTCGTCTTCTGAGGATTCAAGACAACCCTCTTCATCTTCTTGAGTTCTTGGAACTTCTTCTTTTCCTTGATCTTGACTTCCCCTCTTCACAAAAACTGTAGATTGAGAGGATTGACAACGAATTGTTTCATGGGTGGGCTCAGTTGGCCTTTGTTTAAGGAACATTGGATTGGTGACAGGGGTCTCACCAGCCTCATAAGTAGAAGCAGTGGGGAAAGTGATGAGGAAAGGAGAAGAAGGGGAGGAATGCCTTGCAACAAATAACCTTATGGCAGCTGCAACCGCATAAAGAGACTGGTTATACTTACTTTGAGCATCTGCAAGGGCATATCTACGCTCCACAGCCAATTTCAGGAGGCGTTTTCTTTCTTTACACAGTGACACAACACTGTCTTCCTCCTCTTTCTTTGAAGTAGCACACCCCATTTCTTTCTCTGCTTCACTCTGCTGAATCCAAAGATGGGTTTTTGCTTATTTTGAAGTTGGCTTCTTAATTAGACCATATAATACACTCTTTTTAGCAGGAAAAACAAAAGTGGTTTTAGCTCTTAAGTAAAAGACAAAGGTTTTGGTTGTGGCAGAAAGGTTGTGTTGGAAAAGTTGTAGAGAATCACATCAGGCAATTGACAAAAAAAAAAAAAACTAAAAAATCAAACTTGAGCTATGCAGTATGCTCACTGTCCTGTCCGATAATGGAGGTGTTTTGTCCGAAAAAAATAAAAGGGTGATGACTAGATGAGTCTGTCAGAGGATGAGACAAAGTGACAAACAGTTTCTGATATATTCTTTAAAACCATTGCCTGTTCAACTCATCATGAACTTGCATTTGCAACAATAATAAATGAAGATGGCCTTCTTTGGTGTACATTTCCTGCAAATGGCTCTATTACAAGGCAGCAAGTTTCCTTACTTTTCCTTCCATTGCTATCATATAAAAAGATTTTATGGACATGGCAGAGATCTTTTTTAAGACATATGCTGGAAACCTCAACAAGGAGTCAAAGCCTAACCTCAAAACACTTTGGTAGGAGAGAAGGAAGAGCAGTAGCAAGCACTGTTTCTTGCCTTGCTAGCATTGCTTGCTGTGTGCAAGCACTTGGTGAAAGAAATCAAGTCCACGCTCTGCAGAGAGCCGTGACCATCACTGTCGAATTCACGGTGAACAAGTGTCTTGAACAGGGAAAGTGAGTGACACGAGTCGGGTGGCTAATGGGGCCAAAGTGGGCTAAGGGCTTAAATGATAATACAATAATAGCGTTATTAACTGAACTGAACAAGATATTTGGCGGGGACTTCACTTTAGTTTCCCTGGGAACTCCAAGTCATGATTGCTGTTTTTACCACTTTGTAACGTTAAAATTTCACCAATCTGGCTCTTCTGACCGTCGGATCAGATTCTTGACGAGACCACAGCCGTTGATTTAATGATGGTGATATTCAAACTAACTTCTTGTCACGTTCAGGTCACATATATGATGAATATGTTTATTTATTATACTTATTTATACGGTATAATGATATACACAAACCATTAAACTTAATTAAATAAATATGTCAAATTAATCATTTTATACTAGTTATAATATAATTAATTAAACAAATTAAATATGTTATATACAAGTTAAACATATTTAACTTAATTAAAGTATGAAATTATTGTGTTTAAAATACGAAATAGATAATTTTGAGTTCGAATTTCATTAATTGAATGTTACTCTGTTTTTATATTGAAAAAGAAAGACTATAGGAGAGTGACAGTGGAAAATCCAAATGCTGACATGAGATATCATGGTACAAAATTATATAAAAAGCGTTCCAAAAAGGATATTCTTTTACTGTCTTCTTATCGTTAACAGAGTACAGTAAGAAGTGGACAAGGATTTGGTCTGCCTCAATTATATAATATTGTTAAACTGCAAAAAACCCTTACTACTCACGAGAAGGAACAATCCCAGAAATTATTATTTGCATGTTGCTTTTCCAAAAGAATGATCTAATCTTTTCATACTCTTCCATTATTACTCGTTTAAGTCGACCATGGATTGGAATGGTTTCTTGATTGAAAATGGAAAATATAGTACATAAATGATTAAATGATCACATGCCTATACATTCACATGTATGTAACTTTTCTGCTTGACTTAAGGAGGATATGTTGAAATTAAACAAAAAAATTTGTCGGCAAAGGGTCAAGTCTTTGGTTAAATTTTGGTTTAGAAAAATGGGTTCTTTTTCTGCTTTACCTTTTGCAAAGGATTAATTAGTTTTGGGTTTGGGTGGAATTAGCATTAGTAGCAGAGGAATTGACTAAAATGCTCTGTTTTCTGTCTTTAGGCGGGAACTGTGAGGCGGACAGGGGGAGGTGAAGGGAAGTGAAGTTGGCTACTGTAGGCATAGAGAATTGTGCCAGTGAAAAGTGATAAGAGAAAGGACAGCATAGAGGAGGGAAGTGGGGTCTGTCGTGGGCCGGTGTGAATATGCAGTAGCAGGAGAGAACAAAGCTAGCCAAGTGGCCAAGCCACTCTCTGTCTCTGTCTCTCTCTCTCTCTCATGTGTTCAAATTCCCCTCGGCAATCTCTCCCAGATGCAACTATTGCTTGCTGTCATCTTACTTGTTGAAAAGCTAGTGGCATCAGAAACAGATGGTCCACATAATTAAAACCCTACCTAAACTGCACAGCTAAAGTAAGTCTTAAAGTACTGATTTTTAATGATTCTGGAGCCTTTTTCTCCAGTGTTTCAGAGTTCAGAGTTAGGTATAACACAAACACACAAGGTACTAAGTAATAGGTTTTTTTTTTCAATTAGATGTTTCTTTGATTGAATGGGTTTTGCTGGATTTTGCTGAGAAAGTGAGGGTTGATTAGGAAAATCGTTTCTGCCATCCTTATTCCCTGAACTTTTCTTGCTTCCGTCACCGTGTTATGCTCTGAACTTGTGATCTAACAGAGCAGCAGTTTCTATCTCCTTCACGTTTGGTCAATGTCCTAGTGTTTTTGGCTTTTGAATTATTTCATGGCCATTGATTAAGTTTGTCACAAGCAAATTTGAAAGGACCAGGACCATTTTCCTTGGTTCACCCACCTCAATCATTCTCCCCTCTTATCCGAGCCCTGAATCTAAGGCTTGAACTCAACTGAGGCTCTGGTTTGGCAGTCATAAATGGGACTGGATCAAGTGCTGGTCCAATGCTTAAATGATTTGGCCATAAAGGGCAAAAGAAGGCAGCAGATTCGGCATTCCTCTTGTCCCACTTGGATTTTGGATCAAGGACCCGTCGCTTTTGCTTTGCCTTCCACCTCCTAATCTGAATCCGGTGTTCAACGGCCGAGATCGATTCCATCTCCAGGAGAAACAATGATTTACCTAGCCAGAACCTCCGCCACGGCCCATCAGGGGCCAGCAAATAATCCAATTCCTTTAAATGTAGAACCCATAACCCATGTGACATCTCATAGTCTGGAGACCAAGGAGACATTTGCCTTTCATAAACAACTGATCAAACCACAATAATGCTGAAGACTTGCCTCCTTCGACAACTCCAGATCATAGCAAATCCTACCAGCTAACCTTGTTAATTTCCAGAACAAGGGGTGGTAAAATAAAAAGAGAACCCAGAAAAGGAGATGAATCATTCCACTAGTGTCCATTACGGTCGGTGCCTATGAGGCTAGAACATAAACTGAAATTACTGCAACATGCAAACAACAATTATAGGAATTTTGATATTCAGGGATGTCAACATAATTTACAGAAACCCAAAACCTCCAGAATGTGAGCACATATAGTGAAATGAATGCATAGAGAAGATCGTCCTAAAGAAAGAATCTTCGTTTTGTCACCTTTGCAGCTCTATTTTTCTGATTCTTTCCTTTCAAGCTCGAAGAGCTTATAAACTAAATAGAATATGTCTCAAGTTAAAATGTTACATTGTACATTAAAAAATTAAAAATTAATTAAAGGACTGCACCTTCTCCTCTCTTGCATTATGAGAACCGATCGTACCATGGGAAGTTCAGAGAAGAATCCTGCACTAGATACAACAGTATGTGGGGGCCAACCTCATCAACTGATATTGAGTTCCATTGGTGTGGCACAGGGAGCCAGAGTTTTTGCAGGCAGGTTAACTCCGCCTCCTCTCAGGGATAATGAAGGGCCTTTCACTGAGCTGGCTTTGCTCACAAGATTTGAATCAAGATATACAACTACAACTGTGATGTCATCATGGAAGTGCCGGCGTACACCTCGGTCAATCTTCTTCAAATCTGAGTATCTCATTTCTCTCTTTTTAGCAGCTTCCTGCAATGCAGCCTTCACAAGCCTCCTAGCAGTTCCCTGTTAGAAGAATAAGCACAAAACAATCAAATAACAGTCATATTTCTCCATGCTACTTGTCAACAGGGTTCCACAATAATGGTACGAGTATTGCTATGTGGGCTTAGTTGCTCAAGGCTCCATTCAATGATCTCTAAGCCTGGATTGTAAGTCAGCATCTACTTTTTCATTTTACATTTCATGTGTATGTCACCATTCAGTGAAGGAACAATTTGTGCTAAAGCTTCTAAAGGCAAAGAATCAGCCAATGTAATTAAGAATAATCAGCAGCACTAGTAGTCTAGCAGAACAAAATGGAAGATATTGAAAAGAGTATCGATGCAACACTGACATAGAGAAAAAAAATAAAATAAATGATTTCAAAGTGGAAACCGTATTAATAGTTCTAACTACATTAGGGCAAGATTGCTTAACATGAAGCCATGACTCATTCAAAGCATGCATGCATGCCCTTTTTGCCAATAGGCACCATAAACCACAATTATGCTATTAATGAGTAGTTTATAAACTTAATAGTTAAAACCACACTTAAATTCTCTGATAAGAGAAGTATATCTTACATTTCGAGGATGATTTTGAACTATATCAACTGCATCCTGATTGCTGAGATGTTCCCAGAGCCCATCAGAAGCAAATATGAGAAACTGATCGTGAGGTTGGAGTTCATGCACAGATATTGACGGTTCAGAGCTCAAAATTGGCTTTTTAAAAGGTTCACGAAGACGAAACTTTTGATATAGAGGTTCCCTGTTGAATTCAGCCTTTTTAAGATAAACATCACCAATAGATCTAGAAACCTGCAATAAAAAGGTTCTGTAAATGTCCTATAAAAATTACAACCCAAAACATCCAAAAAAAAAACATAATTTATACCAATTTATGGAAAATAAACTGGTACGAAACCAGTTAAACAAGCACAATATACAAGTTCTTTTTAATTTAGCTTCCATATGATAACATTGCAATCAGATGAAGTAAATGCACTAAGAGCACAGAATTTTGAGATCAGGCATCTTACTTTCAGTGTTTTTTTTATTTATATTCTGATATATTTCTTACCATTGACTTTTACCATCATAATAAGTAACAGGTTCAGAGGTACAGGATTGGTAAAAACTGCAAATCTAGTATTAGAAAATTATACTATAAACTCACTCCAAATTGAAGTGCCCCTTTAGTTTAGCTTATGTCGTATCATAACAAGCTGTAGACACATAGCAAGAAACCAACAAAGCAAAGCCCATATCCTACCCTCTAGAAACACCAGAGGCCAAACCACACCCAGAACCATATGGCTGAAACATAATAAAAGACTTCGCTTTTCACATAAGGATTAAAAAAGACACGAGACTTGTAACATGCACATTTTCCTTGACTGAGCATGGTAATTTGTCACATAGTTAAATTTATACTTTATAATGCTTACAATCCAATTATAGCATTCAATAATATGAAGAAAATATAAATTGCATAGACCAAACGTACGTATTGTGTGTCTATCAGCAATACCAACATAAAGAACTTACCTGTATCAGGCCCTTTACACGCCATACGTTATGTTTTAAAACTACAATATGAGAGTCATCAGGATGCAAAGAATGCATCTCTTGCCTGACAGACTCTATTCCTACATTATGCTCTGCTGACAGCTGGATGGCAAGAACATCCCCAGTTGCCTTGACAGCCCTTCCCAGCACAGCACGAGAATCGCCAAGGTTAGCAATGTAAAGGGTCCCATTACAAATGACACCAACCAGGCAGCACGATCCAACAGCTGCAATTAGGGGCTTCATAGGCCACTGTTTGGTAACAAGAGAGAAAAATCCCTCTTCTGTTGCTTGATATGCTTTCTTTATGACATCCACAGACATTGACTGCTGCTCTGTGGTGAACCCTGCAAAATAATACTATCGACTGAGTCACTGTGGCACCAACCTGGCTGTCAACCTAAAGTTTTGGCATTTATGGCATGAATAAATGCAACATCCTTAAATTACGCGAACAGAAAAGGAACCAGTCCAGTGAGTTTAACAGCTCATCCTAGTAACAAATAGGAGTGAAATAAATACAACTTATGCATAACAAATGTCCTATGCCAATAATTCTAATTGGTTCCAAGTTCCCTTACGCTTTAGATGCTGGAACAGGTTATCATTGATGAAACGCGATGTCTCAGGGCCACCATGACCGTCGTATATTCCTACAAAGGTGCCATATGGACCAGACTCAAGAGTGCTCAAAGAGCCAGATTCAATCTGGCTCTGATCCTCAAGCAGATTGTTAGCCTGGACAACAGCCATGGAAAATTCACCAACCAAGTGCTGCCCACTGTCTTTGTACCAAAGGAGCCCGTCTTGCCGGCCTGCTGCATCCGAACCTTTTTGGGCATAACGGTCCGAGGACGGCCGCAAGCAGGCCCTCAGAAAGTTGACCAACCTTGATAACATCCCTCATCTCCCCCGGGCCAGCCTCCAATTGCTCCTCAACATCCAAAATTGGATGCAAATATCCACCGAAAAGTATTACTTAATCAAAAAACCCCCACCAGTCTCCTCCCCTGCATACCAAAGCAAAATATCATACACCCCTGTTAAAAACAGCATAAAATTGAACAAGTAATCAAAACAATTTGTCAAATTGATCCTTCATCCCCCAAAAACAAAACAAAGATATACTTAAAAAAAAAAAACGAAAACCCACATCCATTTCAGCCTGAAATGGAAAATGAAAATGAAAAAAAAAAACCGACCCTTAAGCTAATACTGCCAGTTAAGTAAATAAAAACAACAAAAACGACATATGTTTTTGGCCAAAAAGAAAAGCGAAGAAGAACAAAATAGAGAAAGTCAAATCTACCTTTACATTCCCACACTTGAACAAAACAATAAAAATCGGTTAGACACTCGAAATTCCACAACTGTAAATGGTCAATAACTAATCAGAATAAAAAAATTTTAAAAAAAATTAAAACCCCACTCGAAAGAAAAGCCTCGATCACACAAAGAAAAAGGGAAAACCACAGGCAAAACAAACTCGCTTTTCAAAAAAAAAAACAAAATAAACTCACAGCAGAATTAGGCTGTTTTGTACTGTTTTGGCTTCAGCTACTGAATGATAGCAGATGAAAACGATGGAGATCTAAAAGAAACAGAGCAATACATGTGAAGTTTTTTTAAAGCGTTTGATCTACAGATCCATCAAATCAACACTCCAGATTGATTGGATTCCTATTTCACTTTGGGTTCTTCGTTCTTTTTTCTCTTTTCTACACTCTTCCTTTTTCCCTTTCCCTTTCCTTTTTGTTGCAAGTAAAAAGAGAAGAAGAAGAAGAAGATAGAAAGGGAAAAACCCAACAAAAAGAAAATATATATATATAAAAAAAGTGTTATGAATCAGTGTGATATTGAACAAACTGAAACTGGGTGTTTGGTCTTTCTCAGTAGACAAAGGGCTTATAAAAGAAAACGAACAAACCGATGGCTGATAGCCAGCAATGCATATGGGCGGCCATGGGCTCCGCATATATATAACCAAAGAAAGAGAAAGTAGATAGAAAGGGAGAAACACCCCCTTAATATTAATTTTTTTTATTCAAACAAAAAGAAAAAAATTATGTAATTTGCTATCCAACCCCACTTTTTCCAAGGTTATGTAAGTTGGGTCAATGAATTAATTTTGCCTCCAACCATTTTCTTGAATTTTTATTATATGTTTGAATTTCACTTTCATCCAGCTTTTAGAGCAATTGAATTTGTGAAGAAAATATTTGTTTTAGTAGAAGAAAGCTTTGAATTTGACTATACATTTTGAAAATTTTGATAAAAATTACGATAATACGAAATAATCGAATTGAGCTTCGTATAATCATGTTTCAATGATAGTAACTTCATCCAAAACATGTCAATTAACTTCAATAATGAAGGGTTTATGACAAACCAAGGATGGTCATTTGCTTGGCTCCCTACTCTTTAGGTCTAGCAAATTTGTTGCACTAGGTCAAGGTTGTGTTCCCATAATTATTAGTGAGCGGTGAAAGGGAATGATGGTATCAAATAGGAATAAAATCCTTTTGAAAATTAATATTCTATTCAAATGATTTCATTAAGAAGCTTGTAAGGAAGATTTAGCTTTGGTTTTAATGGATCATAACAATAACATATGCTAAAACTAGATTTGACAATGTTTTTATTTTTAACATAAAAATATATTATAAAAAAATAAATTTTAACATAAAAATATATTAACAATCAAAATCAATAATAATTAAGTAGTGTTGGGTTTTTTTAATTATTATGTGTAGTTTGGGGCATTACTCTTTGTATCTAACAAGTAAAAAAAGAAAAAAGATATTATTTATACAAGGTGACTCATACCAATAGGTGCCCAACAGCCCGAGTCTCTGGAAAGCAAAAGCCACACGTGTGCAGCAAATTAAACACCAAGTGGCAAATGTTGTGTGGGATTTGTTGTCCGCAGAAAAAAATCTGGTCTCGCACATGTGCCTGCGGTCGTGCTGTGCCACCTCCCACTTCCAACACAGTAATCCCAAAACATTAAAAATTAAATTATATAAATAAATAAATAAATAAAAACCCTCTGTCTCTCTCTGCCACTGCCCACCGGGCAGTGCAAAATCCAACTGGGTTTGTGTCTGTCTGAACGAAATCCAGCTATGTTCAAAACATTTGTTTAAAAGTAAAAAAGACAAATTTAGTTTTATTTAAGAATGTAATTAATTTTTCTTTCTTTCTTTTTTTCCATCAGCCTATGACTCGTTGGGATCTGCATCAGGGGGATGGGGCTGATTAATTAACTCTGCCGTCCAACAAAGGAAGATTATCTGCGCTTTCCTTGCCTGCCGTGGGTTTAAGCTTTCAAATGCAATTAACCCTTAATGTTAATTGCATGTGCTTTGGCATAGAAATTCTTCGTACATTTTTTTTATATGCAAATGAATCAGAATTAATTACAAAATTTAATTAGATAAGATCGGAAAGGTCAGGAAAATAATTTGAATTTCTCACAAATTCACATCGCAACACGTGTAAGATAGTATTTTTCTATAACCACATTAATCGAGGAAGTTAATTAAGAGGTAGACGCGGGTATCAAGTCAAATAATATAATCCGTTGAGATTTTTATCTATAATTCTTTTTTTTTTATTTATTTTTGAAGATTTTGAGTGCGGGTCAACATCGAGTATATTAAATTTCAAGAAAATTTAATTCGTCATTAGAAATTCAATAAAATGCTAAAAAAAAAAAAACGGGGGGTGAGGGTTGAAAATTAGATTGTCGAACTCCCTTTTAATGCAAATGATAATGATATGTTTGAAAGTGTGAAAAGCTTTGGTCTGCCAAAAGTATTAGCCGCCCATTCAAAGATGGAAAGAAAAAACGAAAATCTGACCCTAAAACAACTGAAACAGGGAAGAAAACACCAATGCAGATATGAAAGAGATGGATCCACAAGGTACGGATTCACATTGTTTAGTCAAATCTTGGAGGAAAACTGAAATTAGCTCTTCTTCATCTTTCGCTTTCGACCATATTGCAGGTGTCGGAAGTCAGGTTTCGATGACGACGAATGAGGTGTAAAAATGAATCCATTTTAAGATTCTCGAATCTGTACAAAATGGACACTCTCGAATTTTTCGTAGCAAATTGTGAGAACCACCCAAAATAGTTTAGGTCGGCAATTGGAAGGAAATTTGTGCTCGTACATCAAAAACCAATGAACTTAGGTCGGTAAGCATTGTTATAATTATTATGTATAGGAAACTTTAAATTAAGTGCATGTAGATGTTCGATTTTGATTAAATAAAGTTGTTCGTATTACTATCATGAGCAACGAGAACAATTAAAACGAGTATAACCATTTTATCATTGAAATTAATTCATGATTATTCACAGGGTAAACTAATTATTTTATTCGGTTTAATCTCTTTTATTACTTACTGCTAGTAATATAAAACCATAATACTTAAAAATAGTTATGAATTTTTTAGAAACGTTTAAATAAGATTTTAATTTTTATTGAGTTCAATTAAGCATTTGTATTTTTATTTGTATTTTAAATCAAATAATTCATTATAACTTATAGTTGATTAATTATTGCACGTTATAATTGATATCACATATTGACATATTATAATTGATAATGACGTAATACGACGTCAATACCATGTTAACTCCAGATGAACATAAAATGACTGAGTAATATTTTAATTCATAACAGTTAATAAATTATTAATTATAAAGGTCTATTTGACTCAAAATAAAAATATAATTTTTTTTAAATTTTCTTAAATAGTTTAAATAAAAAAAAACATTTTGCTTAATATAAATAAGTTAATATAACATTAAAATGATAGTAATAAAGATAATTAAAATTCAAACTTGTTGCAATATTTAATCTTTCAATTTTGAGTGGTTAGTCAATTCCAAAAGGAAATTGAAAAAGATAACAGGAAAAAATGGGTTTGCCTAAATTGTTAAGAATCTTAGTGCTTTTTCTCTCTCATATACCATACTCAATAAAGAAAGAACAATAAGAAAGGGACAATAGAATTTTATTTCTATTGGCTGACATTTGAGCCCTACTTGCACATAAAGCAAACAACTTTTGTTTGTGAATTTGTTCTTGACATTCCATGTTGATAGGAGATTTTGGATTTCTATTTAAGACCAATTTTTTAAAGTAAATTCAATTTCCATGCCCAAAAAAGAAAAAGGAATGGGCCAAGGTAAGATATTGAAATTTTAATGGGCCAAAAAGAAGGGCCCATTTTGAAGAAGTTCCAATTGAGCCCAAATAGTGGCCTATAACTAAAAGTGATCAATGATAGGGGTATTATTGCAAACAACTCTTTTGTTTCTGGGAGGAATCCATAATTCTGTTTATTCTTTTCTTTCTCTCTTTCGATTTCCTATTCCTTTTCCAAGGCACAAAAACGAAAAACTACAAAAACTCCTTCCTACTTCCCCCTCCGTCCAATGAATCGAAATCCCAAAATCTTGTCACTGGAACCCTAAATTTTTTTTTACTCTCCGAGGAAATTTCGATGAACGAAACGCTTCCTCCTCCGCCGTCTCCTTCGTCTGACGGAGACGACGTGTTCGACGGCGCGTGGTATGGCAACATCCAATACCTTCTCAACATCTCAACCATCGGCCTTCTATGTTGTGTCCTCATCTTCCTCTTCCTCAAGCTTCGGAGCGACCACCGCCGCATCCCCGGACCATCTGCGCTCTTCGCTAAGCTCCTTGCCGTCTGGCACGCCACCGGCCGAGAGATTGCCCGTCACTGTGGAGCTGACGCGGCCCAATTCCTGTTAATTGAAGGCGGCAGCTTCGCTGTCCTCTTATCAGTCGCTGTTTTGGCTGTTTTCGTCTTGCTTCCGGTAAATCTCTACGGCGGAACAGCTCTATTAGGCGATCAGTTCTCCAAGACCACCGTAAGTCATATTAGTAAAGGGTCGGGGTTACTTTGGGTACATTTTATCTTTATGGTTTTTGTTGTTATTATTGTTCATTTTGGAATGTCTGCTGTTGAAGAAAGATTGAAAATTACTAGGTTTAGAGATGGGAATGGAAATTTAAGTGACCCGAACGTGAATTCAACTGCGATTTTCACGATTATGGTTCAGGGCTTGCCTAAGAGTTTAGGAGTTGACAAAAGTGTTTTGCTGGAGTATTTTCAATATAGATATCCAGGGAAAGTTTATAGGGTGATTCTGCCTATGGATTTATGCGCATTGGATGATTTAGCTACTGAATTAGTTAAGGTTAGGGATGAAATCACTTGGTTGGTGGTGAAAATTGATTCTCGTCTTTTACCGGAAGAAGATGAAGATGAAGATGATGGGAATGGAGCTGAAGGGTTTGGGGGTAAGGTTCGTTGGTTGGGGAGGAAGGTGCAACGTGTTTTGGATCAGATTATGGAAAGATTTGGGTTTACTGATGAAGAGAAATTAAGGAAGTTGCAGGAATTGAGAGCTGAGTTAGAGACTGAATTAGCAGCTTATAAAGAAGGACGTGCACAGGGTGCTGGGGTTGCTTTTGTGATGTTTAAGGATGTATACACTGCAAATAAGGCAGTTCAAGATTTTCGGAATGAGAAAAAGAGGCGATTTGGGAAGTTCTTCTCTGTCATGGAATTACAGTTGCAGAGGAACCAATGGAAAGTTGAACGAGCCCCATTGGCCACTGATATTTACTGGAACCACTTGGGATCAACAAAATTATCACTGAAACTGCGGAGAGTGTTTGTAAACACATGTTTGCTGTTAATGCTTTTGTTCTTCAGTTCTCCACTTGCAGTAATCACTGCTGTGCAGAGTGCTGCACGGATTATTAATGCTGAAGCAATTGATAATGCACAGTTGTGGTTGGCCTGGGTGCAAAGTTCGAGCTGGCTTGCATCCCTAACCTTTCAATTTTTGCCCAATGTTATTATATTTGTTAGCATGTATATAGTGGTCCCTTCAGCCCTTTCTTATCTTTCCAAGTTTGAACGGCATCTCACAGTATCTAGTGAGCAAAGAGCAGCATTGCTGAAGATGGTTTGCTTCTTCCTTGTCAATCTGATCCTACTGAGGGCCCTCGTTGAGTCATCATTAGAAAGTGCAATCCTACGGATGGGTCGGTGCTATTTGGATGGAGAAGACTGCAAGAGAATTGAGCAATACATGAGTGCCTCATTCTTGTCGAGATCTTGCCTTTCTTCTCTTGCATTTCTAATCACAAGTACATTCTTGGGAATATCATATGATCTGCTGGCTCCAATTCCTTGGATAAAGAAGAAGCTTCAGAAGTTTCGGAAGAATGACATGCTCCAGTTGGTCCCAGAAAACAGGGAGGAGTACCCATTAGAAAATCAAGACCTGAATAGTCTTCGGAGACCGCTGATGCCTGAAACTGTGTTTGACACTCCTAGGATGAGTGAAATTGACATTGAGGGGCAAGATCTTTCTGTATATCCGATCAGCCGAACCTCACCTATACCCAAGCAGACATTTGATTTTGCACAGTACTATGCATTTAATTTGACAATATTCGCCTTGACCATGATATATTCTTCATTTGCTCCACTTGTGGTGCCAGTAGGTGCGGTTTATTTTGGATATAGGTATGTGGTTGATAAGTACAACTTTCTGTTTGTATATAGAGTCCGGGGATTTCCTGCTGGCAATGATGGAAGGCTGATGGATACAGTGTTGTGTATTGTGCGGTTCTGCGTTGATTTATTCCTCCTGTCAATGCTCTTATTCTTTTCAGTCAAAGGAGATTCCACAAAGCTGCAAGCCATATTTACACTTGGATTACTAGTAATTTACAAACTATTGCCTTCTGATAATGATAGTTTTCAACCAGCCCTTTTGGAAGGCATGCAAAATATAGACAGCACTATTGATGGACCCATTGATTATGAGGTTTTCTCACAACCCAGATTTGATTGGGATACGTATAATTTATGATTAAGGCATTGACATGTTCACCAATTAATTAATTCACGATTTGTGCGGCGCCTCTCTGTGGCCTTTAAGAAAGTCTTTTTTTTTCTTTTTAAATGTGTAAGCGTCCATGTGTGTATAATAGTTCCTGTCTTTTTTCTGTTTTTTTTTACTATTTGTTTTTGGTTTATCGTGCAAGAATACAACTAACTAGATAATGGTTGACTTTTTGGTAATGAATAGATCTTGACTAACAATTGTGTCAAACGTCCTACAATGTTGTTATCCTACATAATTATATGCAGTCTTGCTTCTGATTTAGTTTTTGCTAGTGGGCATATTTTATCTGAATAAATGCTTAAATAGCTGTCTGGAGTAGCATGGAAACTTTTTAACAGGATGATGTAGGCTATTCAATCTTCATACCATGTAACTATTTTGAACCTGGGATCTTAGTTACAAAAGTGAAGGATGCATATATGTCAGAAGTCCAGTTGTTAAAGTGTTAAAGCTTCTGATGTAGGGGTTGGTTGGCAGGTTTTTGGGTCCTTGATTAATTGCATTTTGTTTCAGACACATGTAACAAGTTACATTTTGTAGCAACATATTGATTAATTTTGCATTATCTTAGATCATCCATTCTTGTTGATTATAATGAATTGAAATTTTCAAATCACGTTCTGCACTTGTTATTCAGTTCCCTGGTATATTTGCATTTACGAGCATTAGGCTAGGAAAGTTTTAAATTTCAGTCTGTAGAGTGCAAAGATTCATGGAAAGTTACATTCACCCATGAACATGTCAGATAATGGATTGAAGTTCTAACTGACTGTGTGCGTTCCCTTCTGAATATGACTCATGATTGATAGTCCAATTGGAACAAGGAAATGCACATTACAATCTTGTGTATGTGGGGTGTTATTTTGTGATCTCTCATTAAATTTACTGCAGTCTGAGGTGGTATCCTCAGAAATCCATGGCTTGTATTCCTCATTTTTGCACAAGTACGAATGGTTCCCTGGAGTACTAAACTATTAGGTTGAGAAAAGAATGTCATATCAAGCAATTATATGAACATGCATAAAAAGGATTGGAAAATACAGAATCAACCACGTTTGTGGAGTTTCACATCATGATGGTGATGTGCATCAATCTGTTCATTCAGTTTCCAAGTCATAAATCCAACTGCTAAATGTTGATTTCTAAAAATTTATCTTTTGCTTGTGCAATATGGGATATGTTCAATTTGAATGCAAGATATAAGCAAAGATTACGTGCAAGTGGACACCATCGCAACAAGTAGTAAAGTGATGAGTTGAAGTGTTGATCCTCAAGGAGTTGATATAATAATTGTTGCTAACTACTAAAATTAAAACAAACTAATTTTATCAAAGTATCAAATTTTAACTATGATAAAAAAAAAATGTAATCAAACTAACTAACTCTAAACTAAGTGGTGCAAAAAATAAATTGAGGTGGAATCAATGTTCTAATATTCTAGGATTATGGTATCGTTTAATATTTCACTTGGAAATGGGTTTAGTTAATTACTTACTCTCAATAAAAGTTGATGTTAGTCTAGAATCTTAAGGTATGTATAATTCTCGGTCGAGATATTACACACTTACTTAACCTAATTGAATCACTATATGTTTATAGGAGACAACTAGATTAAGCTCTTTAAGCCAAGACTCTACAAGTTGACCATATGTGGCAATTAAATGTATGTCTAATTTAATTGCACATTAAAACACTAAAATTCCTTTTTAAGTGTTTTAAACACACATTACCCAATTCAAGGTTTAATTTAGACTAACTCTTTCAAATGTCATTTAAATACCTAAGCTCATTTAAATGGTGATCAAGTAAATAAATGGACATTAAATTCAAATTTGGGTAAACATCAATATTTTCAACGAGACTAAGCAACCAACCAACCAAATTTCAAATTACATATTAAACTCAATCATAATTCTAGATTAATAATTTTAGCTTAACATTTAAAAAAGAAGAGTACACAATACAACAAACAAAATCATTGTTTTACAAAATGAGATAGAGAGAGAAAGAGTCAAATCTAGAGAGAGATGTTCTGTTGCAGCTTTACAAGCTCTAGCCCTTGAATCTTCTTCTCTTTCTCGTTTTGCTTATGCCTCTTCTTGCCCAAAGTGTCTTCCGAATCCCCCTCTTTTTCTGTGCAAAGCTTCCTATTTATACTCCCCTCTTCTTTCAGCCTTGACCTAGAATCTCATGCAAAGTATATTCCATTTTCTGACGTGTTCTCGCGGCAGCGAGATTCTTGCTGACTTGGCATTGCAAAGATCTTCATTTTCACTGCACTGAGATTGAATTCTCGCTGCAGCGAAAATCCTCCTACCTTAGTGCCCTGTTTCTCACTGCAGCGAGAAACTCTCCATCTGGACATTCTTGTTACTGCAACTTTGAGCTTTCTGCTTCCATGTTCTCCTCCTTCAAGCTGCCTAGTGTGGAGTAGTTGTGATCCTCACTTTCAGCTTCTCTTTCGGCTCCATGATTCCTTCAACATCAAGAGGTTCAATAGTCATAGGTTGATTTAAGAGATTTTGAAAAGAAATGAAGATAAAATTATCTAAATGATACTAAACAACCTAAAAGTTAACTTATACTAAAAAGCATGCAAATTTACTAAAAATTATGCAGAAAATTAAAAGAATAAGCAGAATTTATGCTCCAAAAAGTATCCTGTGATAACTCTATATAATAGAGTTATCACTAAAGTACTCGAGTTCCAATAGGTTCTGATGGTATCCCGGTGCATAAAATTTATGAATGAACACTTATCTGTTCTCTCTTTGTTCTGTGGATGTTTTGACCTTGGCTTGTACAATAAATAAAACTGTAGATGCAGGGGGGGGGGGGTGGGGTTTGGCTTCCATCATCTGCACCTTTTATACTTCTCGAGTCTTTTTTCCTCTTCCTCTTTCTAGGCATGCCTAACTGGAAGAGAGTTGCTTGCGAGTGCTTGTATTTAGTCAGTTTTCTATTTAATTGTTGATGCAAAATTGGGGTGTTAATGCTGCATAACCTTATATTGGTACCGGAAAAAGAACCATCTATTTGTTGGCTAGGTTCAACCTGGTTACCTGTTAGGCAGGGCAAGATGAATACTAAAAAGAAAGGCAGGCTAATTTCCCTTCACTTCCTTTGGGAAATGGAGACGTATGAATTTGGGGATCTGGAAGCCTGTTGATGTAGAAAGTCTGAAAGGAGTGAAAGGGAATTCAACATTCTTTCTCTTGTCAGCCTTCAGCAGATCGTGATTCATATTGCGGAGATTAGTTCTTTTATGTATTTTATTACAACGGTTATCACGATATTTGCCACTAAGCAAGAAAAGATAGTATATTATCAAAAGCGGAAAACAGGGTCCAAAGTACCCGATAATCCATGCTGCAAACGTGACTTTTGAGGATTCATGGCTATATGGGAGTTTTCATCAAAAGCCTTGTATTTGTCAGAGCAGAATGGTATATGTATGAGATAATGAGAAAATATATGCGAGAATCAAACTAGATAATTCCTGAAATGGGAGGAGAAAAGTTCCATGGGAGGAAACTTGGATGAAATTATTTGTGGGCAAAGATGAGAAATGGAGGAAAACTAGGAGATCAATGCCAACTAGTCAAGAGTCTAAAGAACTGTCCTACTTCTACTCTTAGCCAAGCAAATGGAATTTCTCCTTCACTTGTGCAAGGTCTGCAACCCAATGCGGCTTCACTGATCAGTAATCCCTCTCTCTCTCTCTCTCTCTCTCTCTCTCTCTCTCTCTCTCTCTCTGTGTCTTGGGGTGGCTAGTCTTTAAATTAAAGGACGGTTTTTATTTATTGCCATTTGAATGAGAGATTAATAAATAAGTCACAAGTTTCTGTGTTTTGCTTGTGACTGCGATTTTGTTTTTGCTTCTTTCTTTGGAGAGGAAGGCAGGAGAGAGAACTATGCAGCATTTACCGGTTAAAAGCAACCTTCTTCATTCAGGTTCAGAGACGACCAACATTGTCTTTCGAGGTGATGAGCAGCCCCTTTGCCCGAAACCTCGCCGCCTTGGACCTCCCATTCCTGAGTTTCTCAAGCCCCTCAGATGCAGCAAGCACAGGTTTGATTGCCATGTTACAAAGTTCCTCTATTTTCTCCTTTCTCGTTTTCCTTTGCTTTAACTTTATCACAAATGTTCTGGTAAAAGGGTTGTTCCTTAATCAAATTTATGTTAAGGAAGCCTGCAATTGTCCAACCTCTGAAATATGAACTCATTTGTTCTCTTCTGTAATCAGCCAACCCAATACTGATGGGAGAAGTGGAGTTCTGAACATGATCGCTGAGAAGGTTAAATATTTCTTTCAAAGTAATCAAAATGAGAAAAACTATACTTTTTTTGATGATTTCTAATAGCTTCATATATATGAATTCCCCATGCAGACAGGTGATGGAAGAGAATCAGTAGCATGCACCGGCTGCTCTCCATCCTGTTATTCAGGTTCACCTCCGGGGAGAACAGGTAATCCCTTGGTTCACGACGTGCACTTCATTCATCAAATGGAGCTTCTTTCGCCCTTCACTCGAACTAAGCTTTCAGATAAATTTGGCATCACCTCTGCCTCTCCCGTTTGAGCATCAGAAATGGTCCACAGCAGAAAGCCCGGATTTCTTGCAGTGGAAGCACCCTTCTTTTGTGGGGTTTTTTTTGGTATCCTAACTTTAGTACTACCATGCCTTCTTTTTCTAATGTAATTGTGGGATTTTTTCTTTGTAAATATCATAAGTTGAATGGTATCAGAGTATCAGATGTGCCTTGTACATATATAATGTTATCATCATCACGCAATGGTTTCAGATTTCTTAATTGTTTCAAGTTGGATGAGTATTTCCTTTCACACCTCCATTTTTCTTTTTGAATGACATGTTTCAGAGGAGTCACCTGGTGGATGGTGCCCCCTTGGTAAAAGAAATGGCAATCCTCCCTTTCCTGGTATTTC
This sequence comes from Theobroma cacao, assembly GCF_000208745.1. Lineage (NCBI taxonomy): Eukaryota > Viridiplantae > Streptophyta > Magnoliopsida > Malvales > Malvaceae > Theobroma > Theobroma cacao. The sequence continues at coordinate 575,583 of NC_030850.1, forward strand.
AGTTATTAACATTTCTTCTCTTTCTGTCAACCCTTTATTCCAAATTGGATACCTTTGTAATCCTTTCACATTTCTTTCATCACCCAGAGGTTTCCTTCAATGAAGTTCCAAAGTTCCTCCTCTGAATACATATGCAAATCTATACCCCAAGCTTTTCACAACAGACCGATCAGAAAAGCTTTCTGGCTGTATTAACCTGTGAAAACCAGTCAGTTGGATCCTAACTAACTAAATGAGCACTGAAAAGAGTGTAATTAAGGAAAGAGAATGAGAGAAGAAGCAAGAAACAGGACAAAAAGAAAACTGGGAAAAAGACCCACCTGCCCGTTCAAAGTCCTTAACTGTCAAAACAATAAAAAGGGAAAGTAGGCCCCAAAGTCCACATGCAATGCTACAGTTTCACTTCCACTGTAACAGCAAGAACAAACACCGCATTTCACTTCAAAATCCTCTGAACAGAAAGAAAATACTAAAATAATATTTCTCTCATTGAAAACTAAAGCAACCCAAGGCCAAGATCCAAACCCAATCCTTTTTTTTTGGATATCCTTCAGTTTTTCAACTTGCAACTGGCCTTTTTTTTTGGTCCAAATGCAAATCTTTGTAGAATCTCCACTGCAATTCTCCTGAGATAGCTACTAAAGAAAAATGGTGTCTTTGTTAAAGACAGTCTTTTTATTCTTGATGCCAATCTGGGTCTTAAGCTTTAAGCTCAGCTATGGCCGAATCTTCACTTTCAAGATGCACCACCGTTTCTCCGAACCCGTCAAGAACTGGTCCAACTCCACTGGAAAACTCTCTCATTGGCCTGTAAAAGGCTCTTTTGAATACTACGCCGTTTTAGCTCACCGTGATCGCCTCCTCCGCGGCCGCCAGCTCTCTGGTATTAATGCACCCATTTCTTTCTCTGATGGCAACTCCACTTTCCGAATCAGCTCTTTAGGGTTGTAAGAATCTTTTTGCCTTTTCCTTTTTTTTGGTTGTTTTCTGGGAAGTTTTAAATTTAGGGTTTGTTGGTAAACTTTTTATTTTTGTAATCTTGTTTGGTACAGTTTACATTATACAACAGTGCAATTGGGGACTCCAGGGGTGAAGTTCATGGTGGCACTGGATACAGGGAGTGATCTTTTCTGGGTGCCCTGTGATTGCAACAAATGTGCTCCAACTGAAGGAACTACTTATGCTTCTGTATGCTTTCTTCTTTTTCTTTTCCATTATATTCTGATTTCCATTTTATGTTTTGTTGGCCTTTTCTTCATGTCCCTAATGCATTTGGAACTCTAAGAATGTTCTTCAACTGGTCCCAAAAGATGCAGTTCTGTTTCAAATTTGTCTGTTTGTAGCAAAAATTTTTGCACTCAGATCCTTCTTCTGTTCATTCTAGAAGTCAAATATGTTGTCCAAATAAGCATAGTAGTACATTTAAGAGTAGAAACTGTATCTCGTTGTGTTTAAATTGCTCCTTAAGATGCTCTAACAGTCCAACTTTTGCACTAAATTGGTTCAGTGGGAAAAGTATGAGTGGGGCTTCTAGCGAACCAATTAGGTTCACCGATCACTTCCTTCACTAGTTGTATTGGTATTAAACTGTGCATTCTTTCTTGGTGGCAGGATTTTGAGCTTAGCATATATGACCCTAAAGGATCATCGACTAGCAAAAAGGTCACCTGCAACAGCAGCTTGTGTGCACTTCGTAACCAATGTCTCGGAACATTCAGTAATTGTCCTTATATGGTCTCTTACATGTCAGCTCAAACTTCTACTTCTGGGGTTCTAGTGGAGGATGTTCTTCACCTCACGACAGAAGATGGTCATCCAGAATTGGTCAAGGCATATGTCACATTTGGGTAAGCAATTTCTATATTCAGCTTAACCAGTACTTATTCTGTCATTCTTTCTTTATAAGGGCTCTGCGTAGGCCAATATTTGTTTCTCAACTCTTGTCTAGGTTCAGATGAAAATGCAATATAAATTGTGCAGCTGTGGGCAGGTACAAAGCGGTTCATTCCTTGACGTTGCAGCTCCCAATGGTTTATTTGGGCTTGGCATGGAGAAGATATCAGTTCCCAGCATTCTATCACAGGAAGGTTTAACAGCTGATTCTTTCTCCATGTGTTTTGGACATGATGGAATTGGAAGGATCAGTTTTGGAGACAAAGGTAGTCCTGACCAGGAAGAGACCCCATTTAATCTTAACCCATCACGGTAAGTGGTAATTTTCTCATTTACTTGATGCTGGTCATCAGTGAATTTAGATTGGTGTATTTGCTGATGGAACATTTTATCTAATTGTCTAACATCTTGTCATGATTTATCTTGCAGTCCAACCTATAACATTACCATAACTCAAATTCGGGTGGGGACAACTTTAATTGATGATGATTTTACAGCTCTTTTTGATTCTGGGACCTCATTTACATACTTGGTTGACCCAACATATTCAAATCTTTCTGAGAATGTAAGTACTTCACATATTAAAAACCAATGGGACTTGATCCTACATTTACATGATGTCGCAACTTAGTAATTTATGCTCTTTTACAGTTCCATTCTCAAGCACAAGATAGGCGGCGTCCACCTGATTCAAGGATTCCCTTTGAGTACTGTTATGATATGAGGTCCGCTGTTTAGTCTTGTTCATATCTTCTTTTTCTCCGCTTAGGCTGAAGTCTGCACATCTTATCGTCTTTCTTTGTGGCATGCAGCCCTGATGCAAATGCCAGTTTAATACCTAGTATGAGTTTAACAATGAAAGGTGAAAGTCACTTTCCTGTGTATGACCCAATAATTGTCATTTCCACTCAGGTAGTGTCCTGCTCCTAGATTTTTTTACCTTTTTTGTTTTTCCTTACATGAAAAATTGCATTAAACAATTTGATCTCTAATATTTGCAGAGTAAACTTGTATACTGCTTGGCTGTCGTCAAGAGTACAGAACTGAATATAATTGGACGTAAGTCTTACATATTGCATGTGATTAATTGAGTGTTTCCACTGTGTTATAAAGTTGGAAGTGATTAAAAGACAAACATAGGTTTGCTTGATTTCTAGGAGTTTTATGCTTGTAATCTCACTTAAAAATTACAACACATAAATCTGGTTCCTTTATTGCCTGGCTGTCTGCATTAAAGAATGAAGATAGGTGAATTAGGCGATATAATTTTCACATTGCTTGATTTAATGAGGCTCATTGATGCACTTCTGTAGATGATGAATTAAAACCATCTCCACAATGATTTCTATTTCTCGATGAATCTATGTGTTTCCTTATTTGGCCGTTATTTCCTCTAAACAGAAAACTTTATGACTGGCTACCGTGTTGTGTTTGACCGAGAAAGATTTGTCTTGGGCTGGAAGAAGTTTGATTGTAAGTCATGCTTTTATTCATAAACATACCTTTCCTCTATGCCTTCATATATTGACCTTGGTTACTTACAGAATTCATTGGCTTTCATGCAGGTTATGACATTGATGAAACCAGTGCGTCCGTAGTAGAATCACATGCTGCCTCTGCGCCTCCTGCCTTTGCTGTCGGAATCCGTAATTATTCTACCCCAGAAGCAACAAAAGATATCGGGAAAAATAATTCTCACACTTCATTTGCATTGCGATCTTGCCATTTCCAAGTTTCTCCTCTGTCTTGCCTCGGATTTGTCTCCATATTGTCTCTATTATTGTAGGTATTTTTGGGCTACTTTCTCAAGCCAGTTGCAATCCCCTGCTGTAGCAAAATTTTGGGCTATATCCTCCTTTTATCTTCATAGAAATAGCAATGAAAACACCTTTACCAGTTCCCTAGCCGAAGCCATGGTATAGGATTCTTTGCATACGCCTCTACATGCGATTGTATCATTGCTTATCGTCCACATCTTTTCCTTTCCTTTTATTTTAGCAGAGAGTAGGTGTCATTGTTGTATTCTGAACAGCAACACAGAGACATTGTTCTCCATGTATAGCCACAATACAAGTTTAACACATTTTTGGTGGAATCACTCTCTAGCAGTAAGCTAAGAATTTGTTTTTGCCAACCCAAAATTGTTGACATATTTGTATAACTGTGTGTTTCAATTTTTAACTTTGCAATCGAGGTTCCAGTTGCTGCTGGCAACAGTCCTAGCAGCAGCAACTTTACTTTTCTTGTCGTCTCCAGACCTAGTGTTACAGTTCTAAGGAGAAATCGTGAATCTCACACTAATTATGTATTAAAGAATGATTAAATATTTAAGTATTTACATCATTTTTAACTTGTGAAGTATTCTTTGTAAGATAAAATTGTAAAATTCAATGAATCAAAACGGATAATATTTTTTTGATATGAACTGTGATACTTACCATAAGCTACCCAAAACAAAGAACTGACCTTCTAGGCTGAGTTCTAACCAGGGCAGGTGCTGACTCTATGTATAATACTACAACAAACTTTAAGGGTGTAGAATTAAGCAAGTCATCGCCGACGTTGCTCGTGCCTTGCAGGCCCATCCAGGAACCTTCTGAAAGTCCTGTAAAATTATGAAAATTTGCTCTTTTCTCTCCACATTGCTTGCGTGTGACTAAAAACGTGATGAAATTGACTACTTGTCTATGATTTGGACAAATTACCAACCACAAGTTTTCCAAAGTCTTTGCTTTCTCACGCCCTGCCTTTGGTTAAGCGATTTCCCAGCTACCATAAACCATTTCTTTAATGAAATAATGCAAGTTTGCCTGCGTCACAGTTTCCTGACAAAAGCCATATATTGCTTCGTCGAGGTTGCCTCCCACTTCCTCTTTTGTCCCTTCCCATTCGAATTTTGACCAAGTTGAAACCTTCAAACCTTAGAAAAAGTTGAATAAAGCACTTAATGGAACTTACACTAATCTTTTGCTGTTAATTAAATTAAAATAATAAGTAATAAATTCTACCTACACCGTTTATTATTTTAATTTTTTTCATGTAACATTTAGTATTTTTTTCTTAATTAATTTTTTATGAATAAATTCTGTTCGAAAAAGATAATTTCACTCCAAAAAAATTAGTATATTAATTTTACGAGATATTATACAATATAAACTCTTTGAGAATAAAAACTTATCATTAAAACAAAATAAGAATACAATTGCCACGTGTAACGAGATGATGTGTCCGGGCCGCCCGTATGCTGCGCAGCGACAACCGGCCAGCGTGTTGTGAGGATGCGGATACGGTTGCGGCCACACGATTGAGAGTGTTCCACGTGTTTAAAGATCGTGGGGACGTCGTTGTAAGCACAAAAGCAAAGCGAGAGATATGTGTGCGTCCTTTGATATTTCAGTTTCACCAAAGCCAAAATGAAATTCCCCTTGATTGACGACGATGACGCGTTATTAGTAATCATCGGATTATCCGCGCCCCTCAATCAGTGCTTTATTAACTCGAAAGGAACCCTCCACATTAACCAATCTAATCTACGTCGTAGAAATAAATGTTTGACGCGTGGCGTATGATGCGGGCTCTCATTTTTCCAGAAGGGAGATAGCGAGAGCTATCCCAATCATGGACTTCTTTTTATTCCTCCCCCCGTTTGCTTTCACAAACTAACCTCCAACCTCCCCCCGTCTTACCTATTTTTTTTTTCTTCGTACACTCCCTCCTATGTTTCCTTTTTCACCAACATGGGCTCTTTGTTTTACTTCCTTCTCGATTTAGATTTAATAATTTTAGACACGCTCGATTAACATCGTACCAGATCGATAAAATTAATTTAACTTGTGTAATAGTTGTATTAGTTATATAATATGTTAGATTGTTTTATATATTTAATTAATTATGCCATTTTCATATATTTTTTATATAATTATTAAAATTTTTTTATTTATATGGTTGAATTAAAATACGTGAATATATATTTTTTAGTCTAGCTTTGATCTTTGTTTACTTTTTTATTTTGAACCGGCAGCCTTAATAGACATTTTTTTTATTGTCTAACCATGCAAGTCTTTTTCCTTTTTTAGGCTACGATGTATTTAACTAATCCTAATTTTTGTGTCTCAAGATAAAAGTTATATGTTTCGATACTTTCAAATTTTGTTTTCTTTACTTAATTAGTGATTAACAAGTATTTATGTGTTCACTAAATACACGCTTTATTTAATTATATTATTGTCTATGTACGAGTAAGTTTAATACAAAGCTAAGTTGTTTTAAATATAAATTAATTAATTAAACCTTTGACTTTCAACATCTTGTCGACAAAAAAAAAATCAAAACACGTCTCTTAGTAATAAGTAAAATACGATTTAAAACTTTCATTAATAATCATATGATGGAAAACTTACCAACCATGAGAAAGTAAATATATAATTTCTAAAATAATATTATATTATGATAGGATGAATAGCCAAAAAACTTTACTTAAAGATAGTAGATTAAAAATGAATTAAGTCAAAGATCACACACAAACTTCAAAGTGTTTGGTGAAATTGAAACAACGGATAGTTGACTAATGTAAAAAAAAAATAGTTTAGGTTTGGAGATCATCACTTTGATAAATAATTTAAAAAAACAAAGAGGCATGATTCATGATGGACCATGCATGTATAATCTAAATTTAAATATAAAAAATAATTAAAAAATTATAAATTAGATAACAAATAAATAAAAAGAGTAAAAAATTCATATTTATATGCACGTAGACAAAAGATTAGTTAGTGGCTTAGGGATTTCTTAGGTATATATGTGTCAGTAATTTGCTCATCTAATCCCGAGAACAATTATTTAAAAAAATATATAATAAAATTCTAGGGGTTGAATATTAATAGGGAAAAGAAGCAGGTGTAAAAACGTGAAATCTCCAAAATACGAGGGGTTTCCCGACAAAAAAAAAAGAGAAAAAAATTAAAGTGTAATTTAATTAATTAATAAAATAATGAAATACATAAAATCCTTTGTCGGACCCACCTCCCGACCACAGTTGTGGGTACCGAACAACCGCGCCTTCATTTGACTTTTGCGTTTCGATTTTCTCCTACAAGAACTTGACCCAAACGTGACAAACGACCAAAGGCCAAATAAAATTTTTTTCCGCATTTTTTTTTCAGGGAAAAGAAATTTGAAGACAGGAAAGAGTTTTTATTTTTTTATTTTTCAGACATGAGTGAGTTGAGTAGTTACAGTTGTGTGTTGTTGTTAGTGGTGTTGGGGTTAAGCGCGGGAAGTTGTTGTTACGGGTTCGGTACTTTCGGGTTTGATATCCATCATAGGTATTCGGATCCGGTTAAGGATTTCCTGACCGTCGATGCGTTACCGGCGAAGGGAAGTCTGGAGTATTACAGTGCTATGGTTCATCGTGATAAAATAATTAAGGGCCGTCGATTGGCGACGGCTAATGATCAGACGCCGGTTACGTTTCTCGATGGAAACGAGACTTATCGATTGAGTGGCTTGGGATTGTATGATTTCTCGCCACCTCAATCTCACTCCTTTTTGTTCTTATGAATTTCACTTTCTTTTTTCTTTTTTTTCAAATGATTTTTGAAGATATTATTTTTGCTTAAAAGTTCTTACTAATTATAGTTTGTAAAGTGAATTTTGGACAATCCAGAGGCGAATTTCCATTCTTTCCATTTTTTTTATATTTTTTTGTTTTAGTTTTTGGCATTTTTGTTCTGTTTGGTTGCTGAGAAAAACTGGAAATTTTTTCCCTCTTGTTTCAGCACTCAGCTTAACTGTTTAGTAGGTTTGGACTATGTTTGGTTGGTGGAAAATTGTTAAGGAAATAGAATTGGGATGAAAATGAGAACAAAAAATGAATAAAGCAAAAGATGAACACTTTTTCTTTTTATTTTCCCCTTTTGAGCTTCCCTTTCCTTCAAATTTTCCTCTAGACAGAACTTCAGGGATTAACTATTCTGTCTCTTCCTCTGCCATCTTCTTTTTCCTTTTTTTTTTCTCTTTAAATCTCAATTTTTCTTCATCTGCTTCCTTTAGGATTGAATTGTTAAGTACTAATAATTTTTTTCCCAATTTTGGGGAATTACAGTTTGTATTACGCGAATGTATCAGTAGGGTCGCCGGCTTTGTCATTTTTGGTGGCACTAGACACTGGCAGCGACCTCTTCTGGTTGCCATGTGATTGTTCCAGTTGCGTGCAAGGCTTAAGCACAGCCGATGGCCAGGTAACTCTTTTCTTTTAATTTGAACTTTTATCTCTTTCACTTCATTAAATAAAAGAGAATCTCTGAAATATTATGCTTTATTTATTTCTTCAATTCTTCATATATTTTTCCTACCACAAGTTTGTAAATTTTCCTGTGCAGCTTTAATGGTTTATCTCTAGTCAATTAGAATTTTGGCCTGAGTTTCTTGAACACTATTTTTGTGTTGCAGACAATAGACTTTAATATCTACAGCCCCAATACTTCATCTACTAGCTCCAAGGTTCCTTGTAGCAGTGACATGTGTGAACAGCAAAAAAGATGTTCTTCATCTCAAAGTAATTGTCCTTATCAAATTCTCTATCTGTCCAATGGTACTTCATCTACTGGGGTCTTGGTGGAGGATGTCTTGCACTTAACCACAGATGAGGATAAAACCAAAGCTGTCCAAGCCAAGATTACTTTCGGGTTTGTAATTTTAAGTTCCTTTGCCATTGACAAACATTATTGTAAATGCCAGAATTTCCACCCTGTGGTCCTAGAAAATAGAGTTAGTGGATGATATATAAGTGAGACCAACATGATATGCACCGGTAGTCTGCTATTCCTGTGGTCATTTACTTTGTAAAAGTCTTAGTACAATAATCTGATTCTCAGGTTAGGCTGTTGAAAGTTGGGTGAAAAATCATTTGATAGAACCTTAGGGAGAGGGGTGTGTGGTCAGTGAGGTTTCTGATATAATGATTTTTACTTTTGTTTATTCATGGAATATCTATGTCCCACCATCCTCTTTCCTTAATATTGCTTCACATTGTTATTGGAATGTCTGTTTAGAAATTTTTTACTAGTTGTCGGACTTCTGATTCGGATGTGCTGCTGTATTGCAGTTGTGGGAAGGTTCAGACTGGATCATTCTTGAATGGTGCCGCTCCTAATGGTCTTTTTGGGCTTGGTATGGACAATATATCTGTTCCTAGCACATTAGCAAATGAAAATATTACTTCAAATTCGTTTTCTATGTGCTTTGGACGTGATGGGATTGGAAGAATCACTTTTGGTGATAGGGGCAGCTCATATCAAGGAGAAACACCATTTAATCTCAGGAAATCACAGTAAGTGGTTACTTTTCTGGTTGCATTGATGATGATAAATGATAACAAGCTTGTTGAGTCTGGCATGACACTTTTCTGATACAGGTTTTTTGTTGGTTTTACTGACTTCTCTTATTGATATTCATTTTCAGCCCAACTTATAATGTCAGTATCACTCAAATAAACGTGGGAGGAAATGCTGGGGATCTTGATTTCAGTGCAGTTTTTGACTCCGGTACCTCATTTACATATTTGAACGACCCAGCTTATACTTTTATTTCTGAGAGTGTAAGTAGTTCAAATCCTACGTTTCATGCTGTTTCCTGGAGTTCGTTTCTTCCCATGTAAGTATTTATCATCATGTTATTTGGCAGTTCAACAATATGGCCATAGAGAAGCGGCATACATCTGATTCTTCCGACCTTCCCTTTGATTATTGTTATGACCTAAGGTAATCTTTTCATCTAAACCTACCAAAAAAGACTTCTGTATTATCGTTCCTAGCCCTCAGCCCTTGAGCACTGACTTCTTCTTTTACATCACAGTGCAAATCAAACCAACTTTACGTACCCTGTAGTGAATCTGACAATGAAAGGTGGAGATTCTTTTTTCGTTGATGATCCAATAGTAGTGGTTTCATTGAAGGTAAAAGTTCATGTCAGTTCTATCAGATTTTAATCCTTTTCCTTGACTTACGCTGCAATTAATCTTTGTTTTTTTTTTTTTTTTATCTCCAGAGTGGAGATTTATACTGTTTGGGTGTTGTGAAAAGTGACGATGTGAATATCATTGGACGTAAGTATCTCCCGACACAATTAGCATTGCTTATTACTTTTTTGTGGAGCTTACTCTATAATGGTTATAATGAAAACCGTGTTTGACTTTGGCCTAGTAGAGCACTGCAATTACACTTTCATTTGATAATGAATTCTATACCTTTACTAAGATAAAACTCCAGATAAGAGTGAACATTTAGTATAAAGAGAATATAGCTTCCAATTTCCAAACACTGGAGGATGCATTCATCTCGTATCTTACAAACACTGGAGTGATGTGGGATCGAATGTTGCTAAATCTCCTTATCTATAAAATGATGTACCTCCTCTAGTTGTTACTGGACTTCATCAAAGCCATACATGCCATTAGTTTCTGGAGGCATTGAGTCAGTTTTGTTTCATTTTGTTCCCCTTCTGGGCATTGAGCAAATGCTTGATTGCTTCTTACATATTTATTAATTCAATCCAGAAAATTTCATGACTGGTTATCGGATAGTCTTTGATCGTGAGAAGATGGTACTGGGCTGGAACCCATCCGACTGTGAGTAACTTCTCTTCTGTTTTCCATGCGTTGTTCGATTCCAATCGATCTTTTAAATCTCTAATAGTAATGAGATCTGATTCCTACAGGTTATGACATTGAGGCCAACACTTTACCCGTCAGGCCTCCAACTGCAGTCCCTCCTGCTGTTGCTGTCAATCCAGAAGCCACAGCAGGGAACGGTAATACATCTCACATTTCAGGGGCATCGCCACCCATGGCAAACCAATCACCCAAGATGAAAACTTTGTCTTATGCACTCATAGTTGCTCTCATTCCATTTTTTGCCCTGATTTAATGATATTCTTTACTTCACAGAGGCTTTCCTCCCTCTACATACCTGTACCATGGGCATATTGTCATAGGTATAGAGGAAAAGGAAGCATTTTTAGCTTCCTATTTTTTTCATGCTAGTGGCATAATTACATAGGATTGTAAATAAGTTTTGATTTTAAGAGACTGGTTATAGCATTCTTACATTTCCAAGTTATAAAATTTGGAGTTTGCCTGCCTTTTCCAATATCATTATCTCTATCCTCCCAATTTCTTGTCATTTTTTTTTAATTTTTATTATTGTTATAGCAACCCTTTAAAAGAGCAAACTTTTTGAATAATGATTGTAATTGGCCAATGAAATGATTGATGATATTAAAGCTATTATAGATACATTATATAATTCGTTATAATATATTTTTACGAAATTCAACATTTTAGCTTATAAATATAGTAGTAGCAATTTCATGAAACAAAAAGTGTTATTTCTTGAAAATAAACCAAATGACTACTTTATATTTAGACATGAAAAAAAATTGAAAACCGAATAGGTTTTAATTCTTAAATTCATTTCAAAATTTATATTATCTACCGTAATTACATTTTTACATATATATAAAATTAAAGCTTTTGTGTTATTATTTTTTTTATATATTATGAAGAAAAATAAAGCCGTTTTCACCATTATTGGTCAAGCTATGCCTAGATAGTTTGCAAATAAACATGTAACAATGCTATCAAGAAGAACATAAAAAATATATAAATCTAAATCTTAATTTTCATAATGAGTAGTCATCTAATCGGTATACTGATTAGCTTCATGATAAACATGAGATAACAAACAATTCCAATCTCGATTAAGTAGTTCTCTAATGAGTCTAAGAAGATTAACATTAGGATCAAATATGGTACTTTTGCCTACGATTTTTTGTAATGCTAATAAAGAGTCAGACTCACCTGGATTCTCCTATAGCCTCTATCCCTACACAACTTCAGGCCTTGGTAAATTGCCCATAATTCAGCTGTTAATGAAAAAGTAATACCAATTTTGTGTGTGGAACCCAGTCACCCACTACCCAATTACCATATTCATCCCTGAGCCAACCACCCGCGGCAGCTACCCATGGCTCTCCTTGGGCACTTCAATCAACATTCAATTTAACAAAAGAATGATTAGGCATTTCCCAAGATATCATAATTTCCTAATTCATTCTACTTCAAGATATCCCATGCCTCCTCCGACTTGGACCATATCTGCCGCCAGGCGTTGTAAGGCCAAGAGAAAGAAGCATCTAAGATGCTTAAGTTACGCCAATACCAGATAAACCATAAAGTATAGACAAATAGGACACCCCAGGGAATATTTTCAACCATGGAATTATTTGACATGTTCACCAGGAACCATTCGTTTAAGGCATAAAGTAAAGAAATCCTCTCCAAATCGATCAAGTTTAGTTTGTAACCACGGCTCTCTTGAGGTTCGACAATCTCTAAGAGCATGTAATATTGTTAATCCTACAACAACCACACTCTTCTATTATATTATGTATAACTTTGATTTATACCTAAAAAATCACATTTTTTGAGATCATCCTAATATAATTTAAACTCTCCCTCCAAACACTTTTCTCTCTTTTTCTTTTTTGTGCAGCTCGGCTAGGCTGGTTAGAGTTATGGCACCATTAGTTGTAAAATGATCTGGTTTTGAAACCCATTTCTTATGTAAGCCAGCCCAATCAAGTTCTGGCTTTAGGCTCCTAACTTTGATTGAAATCTGAAGATGAAGGTGAGGTGTGGGGTCGGTTTGGACCTGAATATTGTTTGGGTTCCATCAGTTCCAACTTTTAAGCAACGCATTAATGCTAAAGTCCACAATTTGATGATACCATGACAATCTTCCGAGTCCATGGCATCCAAAGCAGATGGAAAATGGGGAAAAAGTTGTGGCCTGGAGAAAAAGGAAAATGGGGAACCTCCAATTCTACCATATTTTCAACTTAATAATCATGAAAAACTGGTAAAAGAACCCAACAGATACCACTGTTAGCCATACCCAACATATCAAACAAAGGTAAGACTTGAAAAACAAGCTTTGAAAAACACAAATAACGACTCTGATTGTTTCTTTTTAACCACTGAAAAGAGCAGTTCTTTTCCGTGACTACACACGAACTTCTATCTTTTCTGTTGGATCAAACTTTATTTTGGGGAAGAAACAAAAAAGGTGTACGATTCTATTTGGTAAGCTATGAAAATGACAAAAGGTCAGTTGCACGGCGACTTTTGGGCGAGGATGCATGCGTTGCTTGATGAACAGTACTTGCTTAAGGCAGTTCTCATTACTATTCCAGGGCCACCAGCTCACCTTCTGCAGTAACAGATGTCTGTGGTTCTCTGTATATATCTGCATAAATCCTCGAAGTTTCCATGCAAAATAAGCTGAAAGCTAACTAAGACCAAAGAGTTCTTTTAACATGGCTTTGATCGTAGCGCTGTTGAGCTCACTTATCGTTCTCTCGGCATCTTCACCAGCTGATGCTCTTAGCTTGAATCACTATGAGAAAACGTGCCCTGATGTTGAGTCAATTGTTTCAAAGGCCGTCCAGAGCGAAACAAGAAAGGATGAGACAATCCCTGCTGCCCTTCTGCGGCTGCATTTTCATGACTGTTTCATAAGGGTAATTGGTGTAGAATTTCATAGACCATATCTTTGGAAGTTGGTTTGGATGGTTATAGATTTGACTGACCTTTTTTTCTTTTTTTGGGGTTGCTTTGGTTGAAGGGTTGTGATGCTTCTGTGCTGTTGTACTCCAAGGGAAATAATAAAGCAGAAAAAGATGGGCCTGCCAACCTTTCTTTGCATGGATTTTATGTTATTGAAGGTGCTAAGAAAGAAATTGAAGCTTCGTGCCCTGGTGTAGTTTCATGTGCTGATATTTTGGCTTTGGCTGCAAGGGATGCTGTCGTGCTTGTAAGACTGACTTCTTTCGTGTGCTTCTGCCTGTGCATTGTAGGAAAAAAATGGTAATGAAAAAAACAAAGAGTCATTTCTAATTGTCTGTTTGAATTCATGATAGTCTGGAGGTCCAACGTGGGATGTGCCCAAGGGAAGAAAAGATGGGAGAACATCGAAGGCTAGTGAAACCCTACAGTTGCCAGCTCCAACCTTCACCATATCTCAACTGCAACAAAGCTTCTCTCAGAGAGGTCTATCCATGGATGACCTTGTAGCTCTTTCAGGTAACTGAATTGACAAATTTTATACTTCTGATTCTACAATATTTACAAGGAAAAGGGATAAAAAAGTTGCACCTGATGCTTTTGCAGGAGGCCACACTATTGGATTTTCACACTGTTCATCCTTCGTGAACAGAATCCGCAACTTCAACGCAACGCACGACATAGACCCTAAGATGCATCCCTCATTTGCAGCGAGCTTAAGGAGTGTTTGCCCGATCAACAACAAGGCAAAGAACGCTGGAGCGACTATGGATCCTTCTTCAACAACTTTTGATAACACGTACTACAAGCTGATCCTTCAGCGCAAGGCCCTGTTTTCTTCAGACCAAGCCCTGCTCACAAATCCAAAGACCAAAAATTTGGTACACAAGTTTGCCACATCAAAACAAGCTTTTGAGAAGGCTTTCGTGAACTCTATGATCAAAATGAGTAGCCTGAACGGTGGACAAGAGATTAGAAAAGATTGTAGGGTAGTAAACTAAGGATCTCTTAGCTTAGTTCTCTAATATTTTAAATTATGAAAGCCAGGTTGTCCATCAATGGGCTGCCTTTCCTCGAGATTTTATTGCTGAAGAAGCACAGCTACACTATTAGAATAAGTTGAGGTACCAATGCTTATGGATATCTTAAGAAACTAGCTTTAGGTTCGCTTCATTGGCCCTGTTTACAACTTGGGTGTGTCCTGCTGTGAGAACAGCATTTGCAACCTATAAGTGAATAATTATGCAAAAAGATACTGATTTGTTCTAGTTCCGAACACTTTCATGTTTGAGCTTCAAAGGGTTCAATAACTTGCTACAAATTTATACTCCTCAAAGAAAGATCTAGGAAAGTGCATCAAAGATTAAACTGTTCCCTCTTCTTTTGCATCTTCAGGCCCAACCTAATTCTAAATTAACATAAATCAAGAAAAGCAGGAAAAAACCAGCTTGCCCTTTGACATGCAAAGCCTACTTTCAAGGTAGGGCTTTCACTGATGAAATACAGATAAATACAAACAAGCAACTCGACCATGTCTAATGCAAAAGTGAAACCAGCATATGCATCAATCACTAGAATACTGAGAGTAAAACTGACAAGCTGCATGTGGCTTCACAATTTACTCCAGTTGGCAAGCCATTTTTGTAACTAATAACAGACAAAATGGGATTAATTCTATTTTTAGCAATTGTCTATAACAAACATGAAATGTACAATCTTACTAAACTTGAGCTTGTCTTTAACGGTGTAGTTCATTTGTGCTACAAAAAGCAGCATACATCAACAAATATATAAATGAACTAAACCACATAATCATCCGGCACCAGAGGAAAAAGTTTCCTGCAGCAGTCAGAAGTAAGAATGCACATCAGAATGGCTGCATAACAAGAAACTTCCATATGCTAATTTAAGGTTGTTAATTACCTCAATCCGCTCATGGTTCAACACAATCTCTGCTAATTGAATGTTTCCATTAAGCCTAGCTGCCTTATTGGATGGCAACAACGAAAAACCATCAAGAAGCTTCACACATTTGAGTCCCCATTTGACCATTAGAAACTCAATAAGATGATGACCACTGCACATTATTTGTCAGCAGAAACACTTATAAGATCTTGATATCGGAAAACAAGACAACATTCCCCAGCATAATTTCCACACATCATTAAGAAACTATGGACAACAAATACATCAGAATCCCAATGAGACAGAATAGTGAATAGTACCTTCGATTATGATAAGTTGTTATGAAAACTGATCCTGGATTACTTTGGAGCAGAAATGCCACAGCAGCAAAGAGGTCGTCAAAGGCTAACCAATACAAGTTTCCATTAACATTTCAGCTTAAAAGTTAATTGATTAGTGAAAAGAAAAAGCATAACATCTAGACAACTGACAAGTAGTTTTACCACGTGCATCATAAAGAACATCAGCCCCTAGAATAATTTGCGGATGTAAACTAAATATGGATGCATCCCAAACTCCCCATGTCAGTCCTAATACCTGAAAAACCAAAACTGAAATCCATGAACAGAAATTCATACAGGCACCAGGCCGAAAAAGTAACAACATTACTCAAGCAATCAACATAGAACATTATTAGTGAAAGACAGTTTACTTCACAGTTTAGATTATTTAGATCACACACTCTTCTCATGTTGGCCAGCACCTGCAAATAGTGCAGTGAAAAACTTAATGACAATGGCTTAAACAAGGTAAAAAATATTAGTAGTTACTACACTAATCTGCTTAAGCAAAAGCAAATTTGCATCAAGCCTTTAAATTTTGAACAAATTGGTCAAAATTTCACCTAAAGACAAAATAATTACAAGTAAAAATTCTACCTCCAATCTGTTTGCATCATCGGTAAGGGTGACAAAGGAGCCAACTTTGGCAGCTACCAACCCAGGTAAGCAAGTACCTGCACCGAGCTGCAAAACAAACACCGTTATTGGGAAAATCCCAAAGCCAAAAACTCAGAATTAATGATGGAAAAATACCTCGACGACACGATTCCCGGAAAAACGCAATCTCTGTTGCCAAACATACTCGGCCAAGATGATGCTACATGGCCACACAAATAAGCCGTAGTCTTCTTTCATGTTCTGCTCATCGTCAACTAATGAACAAAGTTAAAAATTTATACTCCAAAACTTCTGTTTTTTTTTTTTTGCAGAGAATTTTGATGAAAAATTGAGTAACCTCGATTATCGATATAGAGAAGGCGGTTCTCTCAGAGTCGCCGAAAGCATGACGAGATACAGTCGTCATTTGCTGATCGGCCAGCGCTTCTCCGTCTCCGCCTTCGTCGTCGTGGTCGTCGTCATCGTCCATGTCTCCCATATCGCCGCCGGTTATATCTTCTCCGACGAGTACGGGATTTTAAAGACGATACGGGGTACGCGAAAAGCTAGAAGCTCTCGACACCAGAGATCAACGGTCGTGATTAAGGGAACGGCCCACGCGTAAAATGAACTCACGGATATCTGTACACGTCGCACGCATGCAATCATTATCTTTCTCTTTTTTTTATCCGATTTTTATTTTATTTATTTATTTGATGTCATTTCCCCACTTTCTCGAATTATCATCAACTCACTCGCTGCTCGTCTTCCTTTCTTCAGTTCGCTGAATCAGATGGCTTTTGCTCATTGTTTGGTTGCAGTTCCGGTCGAAACTTCAAAGCACTCCAAACCTTCAATTCTCACTTGTTCTTCGAATGAGTCTCTGTCTTCTTTAGCTTTCACTTCTTCTTCTTCCTTTTCTCTCTCGTCTAAAGCCCGAAATCTCTCTTTCCGTCCCAGAAATCACAGAATCAGACCCAAAGGTGACTTCTTTTACTATTTCTTTGATTTTGATAGTCATTACAGTGTTGGGATTTAGCGTTCTTGAGTTTACTGAATGCTTGTAGAGTTGATGAAGTTTGAATTTTCATGCAAACCATTTTCTTTTTCGGAGAAATGGGTTGCATTGATCAAAATTTGTTGAATGAAGTGGAAAATTTAAGCTGACTATTGGTGTTTTCGCGAGCTACAATTTTGATATTTTCTTGGTTTTGGTTTAATTATGAACAGCAAACGCTGAGCCTCAAGAATCTGAAGTCAATATAGCAGCTGATGCATTTACTCATTTCAAGCATCTGCTTCTGCCAATAACAGACGGAAATCCTTATCTCTCGGAAGGAACAAGACAGGTGACTTTCTTAAGAAACCCCAATGTTAGAACATCGACTGTAAATTCTTCCAAACAAAAAGGGTGCTTCTTTAAGACGCCCAAATCCTTATTTGCATTTGGATCATCACTCTTTGGGTTAAAATTTTTGAGCAGGCGGCTACAACTACTGCTGCTTTGGCAAAGAAGTATGGAGCTGACATCACTGTTGTAGGTTTGTGCACTGTCCTCTGCCAATAGCATTTTTGTGTGTATTGTTAAAGAACATTTTTAAGGCAAGATTTTCAAGAACTAAGAACTTTATGCACGTTGCAGTTATTGATGACAAGCAGAAAGAGGCGTTGCCAGAGCATGAAACTCAGCTGTCTAGCATTCGCTGGCATCTCTCTGAAGGTATGCATTCTATGCGGTTTCAGGTTTAGCAAAAATTCACTATAGAAAGTTTAGAATACGCACATACTTGCAGACATATGTATATGTATTATGTATACATGGAATTAAAGTAATAAACCTTAGGATAGATTTCTGGAATCACTAAAAGAAATATGGTCCCTGGGCATTTTTTTGGTCTTTGCTGTTGGAAAATAATGTATTTTATAAGGTTCAAACATCTCACATTGCCAAAATACATGGACAGGAAAACGGAGTGGGCTCGCGCGCACACAAGATTGGGCCAAACAGTTAAAAACTTCAGATTTCCCTACGTTGATAATGCTGCTGCAAGTCACTTGGGCATAGCCCACATGTATACTCTGCGCGCAGGGGGAAAATCTGAAGTTTCTAACTGTTTAGCCCAATCTTGCAACAAGCCCATAGTTGGTTTTCCAATATAAGGCATTCACTTTTTATGTATTTTGGTAATATGAGATGTTTGAACCTTATGAAATACATTATTTTCCAACATTTGCTTCCTTGGAATGTTCATCATATACAATATTTGACTATATTATTTGTGTGTCACATGGATGTGCCTCAGGAGTTTTCAGGTAGGTAAGTAAAAGTACAAAAATATACATGAAACTAGGGTGGTAGTAGTTCTTTGTGTCACTGAAGCTTATTTTGCCACTTTTCTTTTTTTTTTTCTTTAAATGCAGCTTTCTGACTAGGTGCTTACTGATGTGAAAAACAACAGGAGGATTTCAGGAATTCAAGTTGTTGGAGCGACTTGGGGAAGGAAGCAAGCCTACTGCTATCATTGGTGAAGTTGCTGATGACCTAAATTTGGATCTAGTGGTCATGAGCATGGAAGCCATCCATTCCAAACATGTAGATGCAAATCTACTGGCTGAGTTCATCCCATGCCCTGTCCTACTTTTACCATTGTAAGATTCACTGCTTTTAAGATTGAACACAACTGTGTTGCTTGCAAATGCCAGTTTTCTCCTAGGCTTTTGTGATCTCCACTTAATTTGCTTATTGATGATACTAGTCAGATTAATCTTTAGCATAATTTGAAGTTATGAAACAAGGAGAAGTGCCAGATTGATGATAAGGTTAAATCGAAATTGCATTAGTATTTCTATAACTAGAATGTTGGACCATTATCTAATGGAAGCAAGAGAAGTTTTGAAGTACTGCTGATCTTGGAGGGGAGGCGGAAGCTATAGCTGATAGGCATGTATGAGTAGGAGCCCGACTATGCCCACCCGTTCTCTGAGGGAAAGATTTGTTCCAAGGTAGTTGAAAGATAGAATGGGTCCAAGATGGCCTGGACTTTCCTTCTTAATTGTGTAGGAAACTTGGACAGTGTTAGGTGGGTTCTTTAAAAATGGATCTCTGATTTACACCTCTTCGAAACATGAAAGTGATTTGACTGGCGACAGCCTCTAAGCAATCCATTCCCTATCTTCTTGAACCCTCTCCTCTCTCTACTTCTACTTCTGTGCTACTGTTGCTCTAGAAACTATCTTGAATACTCATGGGGCGGTTGAAATGGAACACATTATCAAAGGCTGCATCTGTAATCTGTTGCTGTATCATATGCATTCAAACTGCAAGCAGAGTACTTGACAAGTGTTACAGGGAGACTTTTGGCGTATCTAAGTGCAGGGTCTTCCTCCTTGTTCTCTTCCCAGTTTAATCAAGTAAACTTTGGTCTGTGTCGGTAACTTATCTGGGAGCACCCTTTCCATGCATCCCAAAGCATCACATTTCGACCTTTGCTATATAATTGTTAAATCGTAGAGAGCTGAACTAGATTACGGTTATTGAAAAGTGGGACCTTGGGGGAGTTTTAGGCTTTTAGCCAGGAAATGCTGTCTTCTCATGCAAGAAAATGATTACCCCATGACTCAGCTGGCAGTCCCCTTGGCGAATACAAGGCATGCAAATAAAAAATCGTTCGTTGCATTAATTAGATAAGCCTCGCATTCATATTCCCAAACCTACTCCTCTGACTTTTTTTTCCCATTTTTTTTCAAGAATCACTGAACAACAACTTCCAGCAGTCATTTTACAACTGACAACGAAGTTCTAACACAAAGAAAGCATGTAAAACTTATCCAAAGGAAACATACATAGACAGCGAAATAAAGAGGCCAGGACGAGGGCCTTTAATTTGTGGGGCTGCTACGGAAAGATTTCAAAGCTTTGATGGCCGTTGCTCTCAGTATGAACTGATGATATGCTGCTGCAGCAAGCGCTCCGATGAACGGACCAACCCAAAATATCCACTGTTTTTTTATCACCATTCAAACAAAAAGAAACCTCAAATTAAAGTTGGTATTCGATCGAATTTATGGTGAAAAATGGACTGAAAAAAATATAAATATACCTGATCATCCCAGGCTTTTTCATTATCGTAGATCACAGCAGCACCTAGGCTCCTGGCCGGGTTTATGCCAGTGCCAGTGATGGGAATGGTGGCTAGGTGCACCACAAACACAGCAAATCCAATTGGCAAGGGAGCCAACACCTGAACCACAACCGCACCGCAGAAGCTTAGTTTCAACTCACCTATGCAAAAAGCTTCAGAAAAACCAGCATTAGAAACTAGGTAAGAGTAGCTTTTCTTGATATACTCACGGGGACGTGGGAATCACGTGCGTTTCTTTTGGGGTCGGTGGCAGAGAAAACGGTGTAGACAAGGACGAAAGTGCCAATGATCTCAGCTCCCAAAGCGCTGCCCTTCGAGTACCCAGAGGCCACTTCGTTGGCACCACCCCCTAGAGTGTTGTAGTAGCGCCTCATGATGGACTTGGCTATAGCGGCGCCACAGATGGATCCCAAGCACTGCGCAACCATGTAAGCCACAGCCCGAACCAACGAAACCTTCCTGGCCACGAACAACCCCAACGTAACAGCGGGATTAATGTGACCACCTGTTTCAACAACGAGTTCACATTTGTGATTCTTCCGGATAGAGCATGTACGGGATATGGAAATTAATACAAAAGAAAAAAACCAAGTGTCAGGTTCCAAGCAGAAGGGTTTTTTGGTGTTACCAGAGATACCGGCAGTGCAGTAGACGAGAACGAAGATCATGCCACCGACGGCCCAAGCAATACCAAGAGGGCCAACACCATCACAGGGACCTTTTTGCTTCTTGTGACCGATGACAGTGGCAACTAAGATATAAAGAAACAAAAGGGTAGCAACGAACTCGGCAAGCAGAGCTCTGTAAAAAGACCAGCTCCTAATCTCTTCCATGTCCAACAAGCGAGCTGGTGGCGGGTCTACGTAATCCTTCCCATGTAGCTGGTGAACTTGGCCATCTCTACTATTCTCCATGGATGCTATGCTATGTTTTTCCCAAACTCTCGTGACAAGAGTACCCTACTTATAATGCTCCAACCCAGTCGCCCCGCTTTGCTTGCGTTTGCAATTATGGCTAGGCAGCGGTACTTCCTTTGAGAATAAATATGCTTTACAATAATCTTCCAGGGGAAATGCATTGGATCCATTTGCCAGCAAGACTATGTGACAGAGCAATTAATGCCCCTATAGTTTGGTTCGTTGAGAATGGGCAAAACGCCTACTTACTTGCTATCCAATGAACCCAAATCAAGCCCCGAAAAACAAGTTCATTTTTGGATTGGGATTCATCAAATCCTTAACCTTGAAAGCTATTGTTCAGCGTCATTGTTTCTTTAGTTTACATGTATAAGTGTAGATTGCTTCAACAATTTGAGAAACGATATTCTTTTGCAACAATCATTGCGTTTGCCGCCCCATCAGAATGTAGATTCCAGTTCTAGTCTGCTACATTGCCATACCAGGACGGCCTCCCGTACCAAATACGGGTAATAAAATAATAGAACAGCTAAACCACAAAATAAAAAATTCATTCCTTTATCAGGAAATGGAAGTCATTGAGCTTTCCATTGGCTTGTACTCAAGTAATGTTAAAGAATTTTAAGGCCTAGAGGCTAATACATTGGAACGAATATCTCAAATTTAACCCAAAAATCAATTAATATATATTTTCAATACAGATATTTTTAATATTTTATTATAATTTAATCGATTTTCATTAAATTTTATTTAAAATATTTATTAATTTATTTTTTTTGATATTTTAAAACCAAATCAACCGAATCTTGAATGTATGATACCTTTGCCTGTGATTTTAGTAAACAGCTCATAATCTTGGGCTTTCCAGCAACCTACACAAAGCCAGTTGTAAAGCATTTATATGCTTGGGTTTCTCATTTCGGAGCCCATATGTAACCTGTGAAGCCTCCCTCCACGATCACAGGCGAGGATGAAACGAAGAAGGATCTTTACCTTTGTCAAAGGTAGCCGATGCTGCCCATTGATTTTGTTATCTGGCCATTAATAACTAAACAAAATAAAGCATCATCCCTCGATTTCTCCTCTCAAGATACTTGTTACTAGAATTGATTGAAAACGAAATTAAAAAGTTTATAGTATCAAGAATAATTAAGTCGAGTATTAATAGAATTCGAGTATTCTTATAATTTAATAAGATTTATAATAAAATATTTTAAAAATAACCATTATCGTATACATTTAATATCACTGAAATACAAGCTTCGTTTATTTTCGAGAATTAGAATAAATATGAGAATTAGAATCATAAGCAGTAAAATCATAGTTCTTTTCCACTAAAAAAAAAAGAAAAAGGAAAAAAAATATTGTCTGGTATTCAACGAACCACCAAGAATTCCTAAAGGACACTCCCACCTTACAAAAGTAATATAGAGGCGCACCTGAGTCTTTATCTTCTTTTATCATACTTAAATAAATTTTTATCTTTTGATTTGTCTTCATAAATTCTTAATTTTAATGAAAATTAAAATAATTGTCCGATCCAATACTAATGGGTAATATCATTAATAGAAAATATCAATTGATATTAAGTTTGACAGCCGTTGATTTTCTGTTTTGTGTGGATGTGAATTAAAAAGTAAGAATTTGTTTAAATATAATAAAATAATAATAATTTAATTATATTAATTAATATAATTAAATATTTTTTATCATTTAAGGGTTTTTTTTTTGGTCCATCTTTTGCTTTAGACATGGCAGTGGAATTGGATTCTATATGAGAAAGAAATATAGGTGAGGGGCTGTGGGCTAAAGATGCCCTTGAAAGCACAATAAGAGCGCAATTGCTTAAATAAGCAAATCAGCTTGCATCTTTTATAATTTTTCCTTTTGTGAATTTTTTTGCTGCCGTACCATTCAAAATTTAAATAGTAACACCATATCCAAATATTACGAACAGGAGAAACTTAGAATTCAATGGCTGAAAAATCTGACGAGGAAAAAAAAAACAAAATTCTGACCCTCGCCTTTTTTTTATTACATTTTGCCCCCATCTAAAATTAATATTCACAATCTCACATCAAATGATGTTCTTCTTCTTCCACATTTATCACATTCACACCCAAGTCTAAAATTGACCACTTTTGGAATTAAAGTGGGGAAAAAATTATATGTTTCTTGATTAAAAAAAAAAGAAAGCTAATTCAACAACCACCCCTTTTTTGTTTTTTTTTTTTTGTCCTTTAAAATAAATAAATAAACACCTTAAAGTGAGTTTTAATTGAGAAACATCACACATTATAAACTATCCAAAGCATTTTTAGTGTATAATATAATTAGTATTGTCATTATTTAATTTTCAAAATAAATTTTTATTATTTATTTATAAGAAGTGAGAGTGTTTTTTTTATTTCATTTAGCCTTATTTTTACAATTTATAAAAATGCAATAATATATTTAGATTTTATTTGATTTCAAAATGTTAATTCAATCTTTTTTTTTTTTGGGAAAATTTTTAAAAATTTTCTATAGAAAAGTTTTCTCCATTTTATCTTCATCCATAAGTAGATTCCATCTTATCTGATATCCCAATTTGGAGCTTTTTTGGTAACACTACTTGGCCAAGAAGGTAAGCAAGCCATCCACATGATTTTTTTTTATTACTTTCTATTTTTGTAATTTTGAATTTTGAATTTTGACCTTGCTTTGTTGAATCTCTAGAGAAGCTTCCAAGAATCTCTAGCTGGAAATCTACCATAGAGAAAAAAATTACTAAAAATTCAATATTATTGTTTCTTTTAATCATAAAAGAGAAAATACTTCAATTTTCTTTTTTTTATATAAAAAATATTTCGACGTAAATATAAACTTTAATTAATGTACCATAAATGATTTTTTTTTAAAAGTAAACATTCGATAGATTCGTTTTTAAAGTTTTGAAAACTGAATTAACTAAATACCGAATTTTCATAATCTGTTCATTTTTAAAATTTTAAAAACCGAATTAACTGAATACCGAATTTTTAAAATTTTAAGAACTGAATTAACTAAAAAATGAACTTTCCATAAAAAATAATTAAATTAACATGAAAATACATAAAATTCGATCGATCAATCATCAACTTATTGACATATTCATGTAAATTGCTCCAAATCAATACACAGTAAGTATGGCATGTCATCAAAATCTCACACAAATTCTTCTTCTATTTCATGGGATATATAAAATATTTGCCAAAAAAAACTAAAAATTCTAAAAATTTCATACAAAATAAGCCTAATTGGATCTTAAATTACTTGAAATAGTAAAAATACCCACCTCGTGCTGCGTTTTTACCAAAACAGTCTTTTTCGAAATAAGATTGGGGTTATCATAAATATGCTTACGTGGCATTTTTCTATTGGATGCTTGCTTATTGGCCACGCTAAACTGAAAACAATGGAAGCCTGAAAAGACCTTTAGTAGGTAACTGAATCTTTACCGCAACTCGAACTAGGAAACAATGCTGTAAAGTGGAAAAACCCTAATCAGATTTAACAGCGGTAAGAGCAGGTTAATTGACCAAAACAACCCTGGACACGAGGGCAAAATCGTGAAACCGCAAGAACTTTTACTTAAGCAAGCAGCTGAAGGAAGTATTTAAGAGAGACGCACACAAATAAAAAATGAAAAAAAAAGGAAAAATAAGAGAGAGAAAGAGTGAGAGAGAGAGAGAGAGAGAAGCAGAGGTTACAGAGCCTCCATCGCCCTTCTTCTTCTTTAACCTTCGTCTCTCTTCGCCGATCGGATCATACAATCCCTAATTTTTTTATTTTTGGAAAATCCCATATTTTACATTTGCGAAACCTTGAATTTTGCAACTCTCAATCTTTCTCTTTCTCTTCCCGATTTTATTTTATTTTTAATCAAAATTTTGTTCTCCTATTTTTCCTTTTCTTTTTTTAGTTTTTTCGCTGTCGATCAACTTGTCGACTTAGGGGAAAGAAAGGGGAAAAGCGAAAGGAAAATCCAGTTTTGTTTGATTAGGGTTTGATATGGCTGCAAATATTAATACGGCTAATTTCAATACCTCCGCTGCAGTGACAGCTGCTAATCACTCTCCCAGTAGCCCTAACCAATCACATCGTGCTACGAGGGTGGTTTCTTCGCCCTGGACTCAAATCGTCCGCGGAGAATCAGAGCCGATCGCGGGTGTACCTTTGTCGCCTTCGACCTCCTCTTCGTCTTCACCATTGGCGGCTGTGATTGAGCCACCTGTTAACGCCGCGGTCGAAGAGGAAGGCGTGGAGAATGGGGGTTCTGGTCCCAATGGCAATGCCGGTAAGAGGCCGGCTTGGAACAAGCCTTCTAACGGGGCTGCGGAGTTTGGGGCTGTTATGGGGGCGCACATGTGGCCTGCTTTGTCTGAGTCCGCTAGGGTTTTCTCCAAATCTTCTTCAGACTCATCCAAAGCTTCACCGGATGGATCATCTTCTCCTGCTGTCCCCGTTTCTCAGGTTTGTTTTCTAAAAATTTAAGTCCTTCTTTATTAATTTCAATTCAATTAGCATTTTAAGTATTTATTAGCCCCTGCTAAAAAGCTGGAATTAACTGTTTCAACTCTACTGAATCAAAATGAAATTAGTTTTCCAATTTGTTTTACTATCTTTTTGGTAAGCAAGAGATATCTTAAATTCTTAATCCAACTTTAGGGTTTACTTGAATTAAAAGAGGGAGCTGGATAATGGATGTTATGTATGAATATAGGGAGTATTTAAGATTTTCTTACGCAAGTTTGTTTAATTTTGGATTCTGAGGCTGCTTAATATTGATGGTTTTGCTGTTTGCCGAAATTTTAGGGGAGTGGAAATGCATTGTCTTCGTCTTCACAGAAACAAGTCAGCAACAATGTAAACTCGAATTCAAATGCGACTCCAAACAACGCAATGCCTGTCCGCCAGAGGTTGATGAAGCGAAATAGTAATAACTCGGCATCAAAT
This sequence comes from Theobroma cacao, assembly GCF_000208745.1. Classification (NCBI taxonomy): domain Eukaryota; kingdom Viridiplantae; phylum Streptophyta; class Magnoliopsida; order Malvales; family Malvaceae; genus Theobroma; species Theobroma cacao. The sequence goes on from NC_030850.1 coordinate 601,975, forward strand.
GGTGGCCTCACTCAGCCTCAGCCTCAACCTCAAGGTCCTGTAGCTGAAGCAACTGCGAATAACCCTTCTAGGGACCACATACAGAGAGGTGGATTTGTGTCACAGCCTCATAGTGGTGGTAATGATCACCCACACCCTCGGAATTCATTCAGAAATCGTAATGGTGGTCCACATCCAAGAGGAGATGGTTCTCACCATCAGAATTATGGAGGAAGGCGCAATCAAGACCATGGAAATCAAGATTGGAATGGTCGAAACTTTAATAGTAGGGATGGCCACATGCAGCCAAGAGTTGTTTCCAGGTTAATGAGGCATCCACCACCACCTCCACCGCCTAATACTGCACCATTTATTACTCCCCCGCCAGTGCGGCCTTTTGGCACCCCCATGGGGTTCCCTGGTATGCTGAACTTATAATCATTATTATTTCTCTCTGGTTGAGGCAGAGTGGTACTCTAAGTTTGCTCTGATATCTCTTTCTCCTTTCAGAATTGCCATCTCATGTTTATTTACTCCCAGCCCCTCCTCCAGAGTCACTTAGAGGAGTGCCCTTTGTTGCACCAATGCCACAGGTGTTTTTCCCTGCTCCAGAACCTCAAGACCATCAGTTGCATGCTAGGATAGTGAATCAAATAGATTATTATTTCAGGTAAAGCTATGTTTGCATGTTTACATCGATCAAACTTGTTAATTCAATAGCCATATACTGTTATTTTTGGTCACCCAAGAAGCTAACTGCCTGTTTCTTCATTGCAGTAATGAAAATCTAATTAAGGATACATACTTGCGGCAGAACATGGATGACCAGGGCTGGGTTTCTATTAAATTAATAGCGGGCTTCAAAAAGGTGAGTTTTTCGGATACATTGTAGCTGGTTTCATTTATGTGATGGTGATAGTTCCTTTGCTTAGAGCTTTTTAATGATGATGTGCATTGGGAATTTTTAGCATGCTCATAAGTTACATCTATGCCTATTGGACTCATCTATTATTCTATTGTCGCAAGTCTATGTGGTTATCATTAAAAACAAACCTATTTCAAGTGAAGACTTGGAAAGAAGCAAAATAAGCATGTACATTTATAACTTATAACTTAATTTACTAATAATGAAAATGCATATTGATAGCTATCTGTAATCTGTTGGTGTAAAATTCTGAGAGGAGCATTTTTAGAGAACAATGAGGGGGAAGAGAAAGATATGAGAATAAAGTAAGGGCAGCACCCTCATTCACTATAACAGAGATGTGAAGGACTGAGGTCTAGCTTGTGGGTTTAATACACCTTGAAGTGATTATACTTCAGTTAAAGCTTCTGCAGAGGTTTGTACCATTCAGGGTTTTATGGAATTGGTTCTAGAAAATATATTTTGGGAAAAACTTAATTGCTACATTTTCAAATTTTTTCTTTTATTTCCAAGAAAATGAATATAAATCCCAACAAGCCTAGCTTTTGCTGTCACCTTGCTGCTAGTTGTGCTAGTTCATGAATTTTCACTGTAAATCCTTACTGTAAATGAGCCATTTGAGCATATGCATTTATACTTATTAATACACATTTTGTTTGACTATTATTTGTGAGAAATATTGTTGCTAGTTGCATTTTCTGGTCAAGATAATTTTGATGGACAGAACGTTGTCTTGATGCACATATATATATGCTTTTAAATAACCTTTTCATATTTTATTCCATGCTACTTTTGTTAGATATAATTGCTTGTATTGCTGGCTTACTCTTCTCATTTGGTATTTGACTATTTGTGTTCTAAGTACATAAGTACATAAGTACCAGTACATAAGTACTGGATCACTTTATAGCTAAACCTTTGAGTGATTGTTTAACTCCTCTCTCTCTCTCTCTCCCGGCGCCCCCCCCCCCCCCCCCCCCGCCCCCCCCCCG
>NC_030850.1:604047-606158 GCF_000208745.1 Theobroma cacao
CCCCCCCCCCCCCCCCCATCCTCTTCCCCCAAAAGAAAACACACACACACATACAAGTGAACAGACTCCTATTTTCCTGCACCCTTGCTTCTAGATACAGTTTTAAATGTTAAAACCCTTTTTGTTTAAGTTGCAAAGCTAATGTGGCATGCTTTGATTTTCTTTTTATACCATCAGATGTTATCCAAGGGTATGAATTATATCTTTGTTTTTATAATTAATGCATAAGATAGATGTTCATCATTGACTATTTGTATGGACCAATGCTGAAGAAATCACAATTCCTCATGCTATCATTTGTGTATATTGATACATTAGATTAGCATGCCGATGCATGTTCATACAGTCCATGGATTAATACATGGATATCTTCCCCCACCACTGCCCTCTAGATACTGGTTGAAGTAGTCTGTCTACTTTTAGAGATATTTTATGTATACCTGCCTTTATTGCTTATGATGAGTTACATTAGAACCTGTAGTCCTTCCATTTCTTTTGCTCGAACACATTCTTCAGATGGTAGTTAAACCTTTTGCCAAAAAAAATTGGTGTTCTAAAAACAAAGTAAATGTACATAAATGCAGTGTATCAACTGGTTTTCTCGGTTTCCAGGTAGGTTGGAGCATCGCTTTCTAGAGATGTTCTTTGATTTCTAAAGTGTGTCTTTCTCCTTGGAAATATATGTTGATGCCATGCCTATCTGAGTTCAGAAGCTTAGCTGTTGGATGTGCTTTTAGTTGGATTTTGCTTCTTCCTAGCAATTTTTTAAAGCTATCAAGTGCAAAGACAACATTTCTTATGGCTTCTCCTCTTCAGGTTTCATTTTTGACAGATAATATTCAGCTTATATTGGATGCTCTGCGAAGTTCGACAGTTGTGGAAGTGCAGGTATCTTCCAATTGAAATCCTGGGTTATAGTTTCTTTACTGATTTGATCAATAGTAAAATGCTTCTTGACTTTCAAAAAGAAATGCTTCCCCTTTAGTATTTGCTGCCCTGGTCCTGCTTTAAGACATGCAGACACACACACACACACACACTGCACTTCTTAATTTTTCATGCTTACCTGACGGCTCCGTTAGAACTAATATCTTCATAATATGACAAGAATGATGTGGTTTCTTTTGCTTTAATCTTTTCTGCACTTACATTTTAGGGTGACAAAGTAAGGAAGCGGATTGATTGGATGCGATGGATAATGCCACCTTCTGTTCAGTTCCCTACCATGTCTGGCCAGGACATGCTGGTGTCCCGTGTTCAGAATATTTCATTGGATCAGAGAACTGCTAACCAGAGCGGTGCAAGGAGCCAAGAAGATGCTTATGCTGATGGACTATCAGGTAGATCATTATCCGGGGACTTCAGTAATCAGTCACGCCTATTCAACAGTGAGGGAGCTGCTGTCAGTGCTCCAGTGAATAATTCAAATTAAAGCTAAATGTGCTCTGATGCACATTTCCTTGCTAAAATTTCTGGAAGACAGAGAAGAGGATGATTTTGACACCGTTGGTGATTATCTTGCCTTTCTTGCAGATAGTGGTTTTGCTTTGCACGATGAAATTCGATTTCTTTGTGCTGCAAATTTGAGCAAACGTTACGAGAAGAAAACAAAAGGAAAACGACTTTTAGAAAAAGCAAAAAAAAAAAAAAAGGCAGAATATTTGAAAAAAAAGAAAGAATTTGAACCTTTTAGACTTGAGCTAGTAGCACCAAATTATTGTGGCTGTATGTATTGGTTTTTTTTTTGTTTTTTCGTGGGGGATGTTGCCTTTTCCTTTACTAGTTGTGGTGGCGTGGTTGGTGTTTCAAATCTGGGGGAATTTTGATTTACTTCCCCTTTGCTACCCCCTCAGTTGATTTTCTATTTTTCTTCTTGTCAAATTTTGGGGGTTCTGGTAAACCTCTGGCTGCCAGGGGGAAAAATATACAAAACCTTGACAGAACAAAGTACCTTAAGTTCATGCCAGGAGGGAAGAAAGGAGAATGGCTACTTGCTGCAGCAGCTCATGCTATTAGTGATAGTCTCGCTATTTATGGGTACATCATTTTATCACCTAAATTCATACTCTCTCTCTCTCTCTCTCTCTCTCATATATATATATATATATATA